>NC_134825.1:15573943-15626733 GCF_004210375.1 Tachypleus tridentatus | reverse complement strand
TTACTCTATGTTGCTATGGGAACCAGAATGGAATATTCGTATACAAACTGTTTGTTTAATAATTTGGATTTTGTTTTTAAGAAAAGTTCCCTATTTGTACAGAAGGTATATTGACATCATTCCCGGAAACTTTATTCTTGACAGGACTCAATTTGGCAGCTTTATTATTTCTTAATTATGTTTCAGCCTGTTCAACCCTTCTTTAACTTTTCAGCTGGCGGCAGATCGTTATTGAAAATAACAATCTGTTCTGTCTGTGTCTCTTGGTATTACGTCCAGTGCAAATGTTGACGATTATATTTCTTCATATGTTCATCTTTCTTGTAGGTTTCAAAAGTTCAGCCACACTGACATCCATTTTCCTGTGTTACAGATGTAGCTTAACAATGGCATCCATCCATTTCTTGGTGTTACTGGTATAGTTTAACACTGGGATCCATCCATTTGCTTGTGTTACTGAAGTAGTTTAGCACCGACATCCATCCATATCCTAGTTTTGCTGATGTAGTTTAACATTGACATCCATCCAATTACTTGTGTTACTGATGTAATTCAACACTGACATCCATCCATTTCCTCGTGTTACTGAGGTAGTTTATCGATGGCATCCATCAATTTTCTTGTGTTACTGGTGTAGTTTAACACTGACATCTATCCATTTCCTCCTGTTACTGATGTAGTTTAATACTGATATCCATCTATATCCTCGTGTCACTGATGTAGTTTAGTACTGGCATCCATTGATATCCTTGTGTTTCTGATGCAATTTAACCCTGATCTTCCTCGACCACTTCTTTCTAATTTTACAGTAATAATCATATTTTCAATTTCTTCCTTTCTCATTATATGTCCCAGGAAACTCAGTTTGTCTTTCTCTGGTGGTTGTAATCAATTTCCTCTGTCTCTGATCTTCTTTGTACTTCCTCATTGGTTTATGGTCTGCCCACGGAACAAGTACCATTCTTCTGCAATCACATTTCTGTGGTATCAAGGTGCTTTTCCATGCTAGACGAAATGGCTTCCCTTGCTTCTCTATAATCATATGGACTGTCTTTTTTTTTAAATCTTGGTTTGTTTCACCCACACATTTTATGTTCAATTCCTTACTTACAGTTTTGAGTTTTCGTCGCTTGATCTGCAGTATTGAATGATTTTATCTGATGGAATGATTGCCTTCTTCCTAATCGAATCTTACGAAAAGCTTTCTTTAAAGCTAGTCATAAACTTCTTGAGACGTTGTCACAAAGAGATAGGACGTAATAAACTCACTTTAACTCAAACCACTAAGATTACGGGAACTTTCACATTCTTCAAACTGATACTGACACTAAGGGTGTTTAACTGAAGAATCTGTTACTGGTTTAGACACAGTTAACACCTTCTAGATTTTACTTTAGAAATATGTTTATCAGGATATGTTATATAGTATATAGTTTGTAGCCTTTGTAATTTGCTCTACAATGGTGAGACAGATTTCGTGACCACAGATGACACATATTAAATCTTAATCTGAATTTATTAGTTCAGGTACAGTTTTCAGATGGCAAACATCTCACTGATCTCCACCATGGGCTCCTAAGATATAAACTAACAGACTGTTGTTTATGTGAACGCGAAGAATGATGTGTTACTTATACTGCAGGTACAATCTCTTCACTTGGTTTGTACGAAAATTTTCTTTGTGTAACTTCACTTCTGACATCCTATGACCTTTTCTCTGTTAACCCCTCACATATCAGCTTTATTATTAACTTCACTTCTGACATCCTATGACCTTTCTCTTTGTTAACCCCTCTGTATCAGCTTTATTTATTAACTTTACATCTGACATCCTGTGACCATTCTCTCTGTTAACCCCTCACTTATCAGCTTTGTTTATTAACTTCACTTCTGACATCCTGTGACCTTTCTCTCTGTTACCCCTCCCACACTTATCAGCTTTATTTATTCTTCCTGTTCCTCTTTCATTAACATTATTTGTTTTGGAACAGATGATTTACAGTATTAGATCACATTTCTAATCATATTTCCATACGTTCTTCTTCTGCTACTTTGTGCAGTGATATGTGAATTTGCTCTGTGCATAATATAAATATATTCGCTCTTTCTATATATCGCTATTTAGGTCCTTTGAGTGAACCTAGGAGGGTCAGGTACAACCCTGACATCTTCCTTCCATTTATTGGGTCATTAATATTTTATGTTTGAGGCCACAATTAAATGGTAAACACAACATATAAAGGGGAACAGTTTCATAAATGTTCACTAATTTGAAATCAAAATCTCTAGAGATCAGGGCCATGTACTTGTTGGAACGTTCATTATTTATACTAGGACACACTCGTTATAGAAATAGTCCACATACTCCAATGTTCTTCATGTTGTTGGATTATTTTATGCGTATTTACGTAAATACCATTTTAATACTCTATAATGATAAAACTACAATATGATGAATTAGATACTTATAGCAATAGGTGACATATTTACTTGACTTATAGTACATATTTAGAGATGAGTCATACTTAGGCTCATTTACATTATGTATGGGCCCAGCATGTCAGGTGGTTAAGGCACTCGACTCGTAATTCGAGAGTCGTGGGTTTGAATGCTCGCTCTTTTCAGCCATGGAAGCGTTACATGTTACGGTCAATCCCAATCTGTTCATTGGCAAAAAAAGTGTGTCAAGAGTTGACGGTGGGTAGTGATAACAAGCTGCCTTCCCTCTAGTCTTATACTGTGCTAAATTAGGGATGGCTAGCGCAGACAAACCCCTGTATAGTATTGCAAGCGAAATTCAAAAAACAAATCAAACAGAAAGAAATTAATCCAACTCCACTTTTTCAGATCATTAACAAAATAAACCCTTATGAAGATGGATGTGTATGAGGAGCACATTAGGCATATAATACTTTATGAGTTTAGAAGAGGCAATAGTACAGCAGAAACTACATGAAGCATTCAAGGTGTTTATGATTCGGTGTCTTTCAATGAAAGTAAAACGTCCAAGGTAATTTCATAAGTTCACTTCAGGTGACTGCAGCTTAACTGATGTGTCACATGCAGGTCGTCCTGTTGAGTTTAATGATGACTTACTGCTGCTGCACTTGATGAAGATTGTGCTGTGACAGTTTAAGAACTAGCATGGAAGCTTAATTCAACCCGTTCAACAGTTCACCGTCATCTCAACCGTTTGGAAAATGAATCTCCCATGATTTGACAAAACTTAGCCTTAGAGCAAGAGCGGACATTTGCACTTCTCAGCACTCTCGTGAACGTGACTCACCTTTCTTGGACAGGTTAGTGACTGGAGATGAAAAATGGATATTTTATAAAATGTTAAGCGCCGCAGGTAAACTGGCTAAAGCAACAGCCCAAACTGAGCCTCCACCCTAGGAAAGTCTTGTTAAGCGTTTGGTGGGATATTATTGATGTATGACCCACTTTGAGTTGTTGCTACTTAATGTATAACGATTACATCAGACTTTTGCTTCCGAGAGTTAGAGCGCTTCAATTTTGCACTGAAAAAAAAAAGGCCTGTTATCACTCGTAAAGATGTTGTGTTACATCAGGATAAAGCACGGCCCCATCCAGCAAGGATTACATCTTCAAAGATTGAGCTAAACTGGAAAAGACTTCCACATTCTCCTTATTTTCCAGACCTTGCTCTATCAGATTATCATTTGTTCGAAGCTTGCAGAACTATCTCCATGGAAAAGAGCTTGGAACACATGGAGATGTCAAAACTACCTTCTCTACATTCTTTTGCTCTAAACCCCAAGAATTGTATAGAAGTTGCATTCAGAAACTTGTTACTATATGCATTTGATGCCGTATCTTTAAACATTGGAACAGATATGCACGCATGTATGACTGACGCAAAATATAATCAACCGTGACTTTTAAGAACCACGTGACTTAAGATCTGAGAACTCTTTGTTGACAATCCATATTGTTACTTTTGAATTGCATACGCATGTTTTCTGACACATATTATAAAAGATATCCGAAATTAATCATAAAGGGAGAATAAATCATACTGAGGCAAGTGTGACTACGTAGTGTAAATAAATCATACTGAGATATGTGAGGTACGTAGTGTAAATAAATCATACTGAGGGGTATGTGTGAGTACGTAGTGTAAATAAATCATACTCAGGTATGTGTGACTACGTAGTATAAAATAAATCATACT
The DNA here is from genome assembly GCF_004210375.1 of Tachypleus tridentatus. Taxonomy (NCBI): domain Eukaryota; kingdom Metazoa; phylum Arthropoda; class Merostomata; order Xiphosura; family Limulidae; genus Tachypleus; species Tachypleus tridentatus. Next base: position 15,622,538 of record NC_134825.1, on the reverse strand, counting down.
GAGGTATGTGTGTGAGTGCCTGTAGTGTAAATAAATCATACTGAGGTATGTTTGTAAGGCTAGGTAGTGTAAATAAATCATACTGAGGTATGTATGAAAGAAGCTAACTAACGTAGTGTAAATAACATTATAAAATATATATTCGACATTTTATCTTTTTTTACTTTCATAAAAATATTCAACCGATAAAACAACCACAGATTTTAATACACTTTACATACAATACAATCGTCTTCTCCACATGAAACGATAAGTAGCAGCTGCTGTACATGTAGTTGTGTTTATATTTGTGATATGTCGTGAAGCTTTATAATTTTCAGAGTTTCCTCACGTTTTCATGACTTTGGTTGTGTGTATATATATATATGGCTTTTTATATAACTTATTATAAATATTTATCTAATAGCCTTCGGTAATAAATAATATTATTTTCTACTTATTTCTTCTAGAAGTACAAAAGTGTTCTATTACGTTTCCTCCCGAAAGTTTCATGTTTTTTGTAGGTTTCAAAGTTCAGCCACACTGACATCCATTTTCCTGCATTGATGTTATCGTATTCAAGAATATAAAACTGTCCTTTACAAAAGCAACCTGTCTTAGTATACTAGTTTTTTGTTGGGTTTTGTTTGTTTTTTTGCAATTTTCAGTTTGTTTGTGTTTCGAATTTCGCGCAAAGCGACACGAAGACTACATGCGCTAGCCGTCCCTAATTAAGCAGTGTAAAACTAGAGGCAAGGCAACTAGTCATCACCATTATTGCCAACTCTTAGGTTATTCTTTTACCAACGAATAGTGGGATTGACGTCCCATTATAACGCCTTCACGGCTTGAAGGGCGAGCATGTTTGGTGCGACGAGGATTTGAATCCGTGACCCTCATATTATGACTCGAGCGCCTTTACTACCTAGTAATGCCAGGCTATAATATATAGTCACATTTCAGTTATAATACGCTACCTATATATGCACATATATTTTCCTATTTAAAATACATTTTAAACTTACTTTTTATAAAACATTATAACTTATCAAACTTTGTAATAAGCTGTATTTTGGTTTAAAAAATAAGAACTTACCAGTTTGATAATTTGTTTCTCAAAACTGGTACGACGTCATAAAATTGATACTGTCTGAGAAAAACACAGTTGAAGGATATTCTGCGCTTTCGATTGATTACCCACATATCATAAACAGAAATAAGAGTATATAAGGTCGCGTTTACAAATATGGAAAGAGTAGAAGGGTCTGTGTTGGAATAGGTACATGAGCGATACCTTAGCAAACTAGGAAGATTGTAGGTTATTTGTTGATATTCTAGCTTGTCAGTAATTTGAGTTCCTAATTCAATGAAACTGCAGACTTTGTACTTGGACATACAGCATGACACACAGAAGTTAATGTGTAGGATTTTTTTTTAATATTTACTTTTAAATAAAGGTATATAAATTAATGTATCATACTAAAAGACGAATTATAATCCACAATTTGATACCAAACTTGTTAAAATACATTGATAAAATAATAGTTCAATGAAATTTAAGTGCGAGTCAACAAACGTGATATGGCATGACCTTCGACCCATACCTGTCACGATAGACCTGTAGCACTGTTATTACAAGTACAACATCGAAAAGAACATGTTATTGTTTGTGAAACTAAGACATTGAATGTTACATATAAAGGGGTGTTGTTCCACTTGTTAAGATTAGCTAAGTGTTATCGAGCCATCAGTCATTTCTATTATTAGTCGTATAGTCACAAAATACGCAACACTGAAGTTAGTTGTACGTTTTTGCAATTTAGAAGGCTACATAGGAATAAGTGTCCATAATCTTCAGAAGTATAACTTTAATATCTTGATGAGATATAGATAAGAGGGAAGCACAATACATTAAAGACGACCAACCTAACGTACAACAGAGTGTCATTCAAGATGTGAAAATCACATGTGATGTGGTACAACACTTACTCTACGGACATTACCTAGTCCCATCGGACGTAACCATAACTAATTGACATACAAGTAACTTCTAATTTATATATGGTGTATCTTCAGAAAATTTGCTAGACTTTCACTAAACATTACAAGGTTTTCACACAAAAATAAGATTTTAACAAAGTATTTTTTATTAATATTTCTTCGTGAAATTATCGATTCTTTTTTTAACTAGTACTAGAGCAAAGTGATTTCATTTGGAGATTAAAATTTCAAAATCTCACATTTCACTTGTATAATTTCTAGAACCTCTTAAGTGAATATATAATTTTTTTAGTAAAATTTTATATTTTTCTGTTATTACGTTTATTACTTCATTCTTCAGCCTAAAGAAAACTCATCAAATATAATGAAAAGAAAAACCTAAATATCAGAAATAAAATGAGCAGCTGTCTCCTTTCTTCTAGGCAGCTAGTCATCACCACTCACCGCCAACTCTTAGGTTACTCTTTTACCAGCGAATAGTGGGATTGACTGTCACATTATAACGCCCACACGGCTGAAATAGCGAGCATGTTTGGTGTAACCGGGATTCGAACCCGCGACCCTCGTATAAGGAGTCGAAAACCTTAGCACGCCTGGCCATGCCGGCCTAATCAAAAGGATTCAAAGTTCGTACCCTGAGAGTTTCAACTGTTAAACATGTCCGATGAATTTTCTGTGTTTATTTTACTCTCAACACCTAAAGTTAAACCCACTGTAAATAATGCTGTAATACAACCTACAGAGCAAGAACACACGTGAAAAACATAAAGTTTAATAGTACTTGCCATTTTCCAAGAACACAATATTGTACCAAGCGGTTTATATTTCATACAACATTTACAAAATAAATTTCCAAGGCTAACAAAATTGCAATTAGAATGTGTCAAAACATTTATTGTATGATTCAAAGTTGCGCTGCTCAATAAACTTTGTAGGTTCTGAGTCTCGCCAATCAATTTACCTCGCAGGTGTTTCTGTACCGCTTCTCATTGCCTCCTAGCGAAATCACGCAAGTACAGCGGTATGTCTCCGGATTTACAACGCAAAATCAGGGGTTCGATTCACCTCGGTGGGATCAGCAGATAATCCGATGTGGCTTTGCTATAACAAAAACACACCCAGTAAAACAGTAATATGTCTGCGGACTTAAACCTCTAAAAACCGAATTTCGATACTCGTGGTGGGCAGAGTACAGATAGCCATTGTGTAGTTTTGTACTTGATTCTAAACAAACAAACTTCTCCTTATCTGTTTGATATCTGTCGAATTTCGTAGCATGTATGTACGATGGGGTTATTTGGGCACATATTTTTAATACTGCCCTCTTGTTTTAAAGTTGTCAAGTTTCGAATGTGGTTTTAATGTTACCTCAGTTTAGACTTTAGACAATTAGAAACACACAAATGCAGTAGGCCTAACTATATAATGGCCTATAAGAGTATACTATGTCGGCTAGCGTACGTCAAATATGTCTTTAAATATACATATACTTATTACTGTTTACTCATAAATGTTTAAATTTTAGTTATATTTCTTAAAAGATAGAAAGTAAATGAGAAAAACAGTGCAAAACATTGATTTAGTGTACGTACCCGTGTTGTGAAATTCTGTACTCGTGCATTCGTACTATCATTAAGCCTTGTATAGACTTGAGGGTGGGGTATGTAGAAATAATAATTTTTGTAAACTCTAAGCAATAACTTTTGAAAAAAAAAACACATCAAATTGCAGTATTAATATCCTCAAAATTCCTGTAATTTAGTGGGGTCTCCAAGTGAAGTACATGTGGGTTGAAAAAATCCTATTCCTGTTCAGAGGCACGACTTAATAATCACACATCTAGTTCTGACAAAATTCTTTCATTCGCCATCAAATCACTAATAAACAACTGTTAGAATTACGTAGAGGGAAAATTCTCTTTCCATTTGTTTTAAACTTGAGCTACTCAGTAGTAGGTGGTACTAGTTAAGAACTTTCAAATGATTGATATGAAGGGCGGAGCCACTCTATGAGATTTGTTAAACATAATAATATCTCAGCACCTCATAGAGGTGGGAGGTTCTTATTTTAAATTTAGATGATCTTTATCTCCAAGGCCCGGCATGGCCAAACACGCTCGCCCTTTCAGCCGTGGGGGCGTTATAACGTGACTGTCAATCCCACTTTTCGTTTGTAAAAGAGCAGCCCAAAAGATGGCGGTCGGTGGGGATGACTAGCTGTATTCCCTCTAGTTTTACACAGCTAAATTAGGGACGGCTAGCGCAGATAGCCCTCGTGTAGCTTTGCACGAAATTCAAAAACCAAAAAATTAGTTATATTAGAATTTGCTTACCTTTACAATACTTCCTAGAAAGAGCTCGTAAAGATTGTGATTTTTAACAAACAAGACTGCTTCTGTTACATTTTTTAAAAATCAACCAAACCAAACTAGGTATCAGGATCATAAAACAAATATTCAAGTTAACATTTTTAATAACATGGACACGTTCAAATATGCAGTTATGAATGTTCCATTTCAAATACGAATATTGTAGATAAGTTATGTTACTGTATGCACTACTTACAGCATATTAGTTATGTTTGCCCGCCATGGCCAAGTGGGTTAAGGCGTGCGATTCGTAATTTGAGGGTCGTGGGATCGAATACTCGTCGCACCAAACATGTTCGCCTTTTCAGCCGTGGGGGCGTTATAAAGTTGCGATCAATCCAACTATTCCTTGGTAAAAGAGTAGCCCAAGAGTTGGCTGTGGGTGGTGATGACTGGTTGCCTTGTCTTACACTGCTAAATTAACGACAGCTAGCGCAGATAGCTTTCGTGTAGCTTTGTGCGAAATTCAAAAACAAAAAAATTAGTTATATTAGAATTTGCTTACCTTTACAATACTTCTAGAAAGAGCTCGTAAAGATTGTGATTTTAACAAACAAGACTGCTTCTGTTACATTTTTTAAAAAATCATTTATTTTGGTGGGAAATTGAACAGTATTTGTGTTACTGATTAAAGTTGTATAAAGTTTACAGAATATTGTGACCTTTCAAAATCTACATCCACACTTTAGTTATTTTGGTAATTATTTAGGGTTATAGTGAATCGAGTTAATGTATTAACAATCATTGGTTTTACCTCTCGTTAATTTAAGATCTTGTCATGAATACTCAATTTTACGGTACTATTGTCTGGCATTTGACACACTTGCGAATATTCTAACTTTCTGAGATATATCATTGTCATTAAACACATTATGAACTTTTCACGTTTAACTTTTAATTTTTACACAAGACTCGACTTATTTTATCTGCTTCTTGTCCACCTCCAAGTGTCTCAGCATTAAGTTAAAGGTTTTGGTCCCCATCGTGGGCAGAGTACATGTAATATAGTGTGTAGCGTTATACCAAACGACAACCAATACAAATGGGTTCCATGAGTTTTATTAAGTGCATAAATTAGTTCAAGTGTGAAAAATTATTCTAAGTTGTCTGATGTTGATGGAACAGATTAGCCGATATTTATTACTTCTTTACGATAGCTTGAGCTGAAGGAACATCAAACTATATATCACCCACGATTTCACATTGCTATTACAATTACTGACGAAGGAGGCGCTAATGTAGTTTGGAGCAATGAACTGTACATAGTTGAAGCTGGAGACATCTATCCGACACCTAATTTTACATGTGATGGAATTCACCGTTGTACGCAAACTCAAAGAGCCGACACCATAAACAGACTAACCGACGAAGGGCGAAACTTTAGTTTATAAGATCCTAGAATGTCCATCTTTTATGTACTACCCAAGATCCATAAACCTGAGATTTCAGGAAGACCCATCATGTTTGTGTACAAGTGTTCCACAAAACTGATTTCTAATTTTATTGATAACATTCTTTATCTTATCGTACATAAATTAGGGTTCCTACAAATTCATCATAATCTTCACGGGTAATGTTATATCTCTTTACATATTCAATCTTTACATTGAAGGCTTAAAACCTCTCAAGTTCTTTCTTGATGGACGAATTATACTCGTACCTTTCACTGATAAAATTTTACAACTTCTACTAAATCTAAATATATTTAAGTTTAATGACAATTACTCTATGTTCCTATGGGAATCAGAATGGAATATTCGTATACAAACTGTTTGTTTAATAATTTGGATTTTTCTTTTTAAGAAATGTTCCCTTTTTGTACAGAAGGTATACTGACATCATTCCCGGAAACTTTATTCGTGACAGGACACAATTTGACAGCTTTATTATTATTAATTATGTTTGAGCCTATTCAACCCTTCTTTAACTTTCAGAAGGCGGCAGATCGTTATTGAAAATAACAAACTGTTCTGTTTGTGTCTCTAGGTATTATGTCCAGTGCAAATGTTGACGATTATATTTCTTCATATATTCATGTTTCTTGTAGGTTTCAAAAGTTCAGCCACACTGACATCCATTTTCCTGTGTTACAGATGTAACTTAACAATTACATCCATTTATTTCTTTGTGTTACTGATATAGTTTAACACTCACATCCATCCATTTCCTTGTGTTATTGAGGTAGTTTAACACTGACATCCATTAATATCCTCGTGTTACTGAAATAGTTTAACACTGACATCCATCTATATCCTCGTGTTACTGATGTAGTTTATTCCTGACATCAATTTCCCTGTGTTACTGATGTAGTTTAACACTGACATCCATCTATATCCTTCTGTCACTGATGTAGTTTATTACTGACATCCATTTCCTTGTGTTACTGATGTAGTTTAACACTGATATCCATTCATTTCCTCGTGTTACTGATGTAGTTTATAACTGACATCAATTTCCTTGTGTTACTGATGTATTTTAATACTGGCATCCATTGATATCCTCGTGTTACTGATATAGTTTAACACTGACATCCATCTATATCCTCGTGTTACTGATGTAGTTTAACACTGGCATCCATTCATATCCTGGTGTTACTGATGCAGTTTAATACTGGCATCCATTGATATCCTTGTGTTACTGGTGCAGTTTAACCCCGATCTTCCTCGACGACTTTACTCTCTAATTTTACAGTAATAATCATATTTTCAATTTCTTCCTTTCTCATTATATGTCCCAGATAACTCAGTTGTCTTTCTCTGGTGGTTATCATCAACTTCCTCTGTCTCTAATCTTTTAGTACTTCCTCATTGGTTATATGGTCTGCCCACAAAGAAACAAGTAACATTGTTCTGCAAAATCACATTTCTGTGGTATCAAGATGCTTTTCCATGCTAGACGAAATGACTTCCATCGTTCACTATAATCTTATGGACTGTTTTTTTTTTAAAATCTTGATTTGTTTCACCGACCACATTTTGTGCTCAATTTCTTACTTACAATTTTTGAGTTTACGTCGCATTTGCAGTAATGATGATGATTTTATCTCATGGAATGATTGCCTTCTTCCTAATCTAAACTTACGAAAAAAAAAAAGGTTTCTTTAAAGCTAATCAAAAACTTCTTCAGACGTTGTCACAAGAAATAGGACGTAATAAACTCACTTTAACTGAAACCACCAAAATTAGCGGAGGAACTTTTACATTCTTCAAACTGATACTGACACTAAAGGTATTTTAACTGAAAAATCTGTTACTGGTTTAGACACAGTTAACACCTTCTAAATTTTACTTTAGAAATATGTTAATCAGGATTTGTTATATAGTATATTGTTTGTAGCCTTTGTAACTTGCTCTACAATGGTGAGACAGATTTCGTGACCACAGATTACACATATTAATGTGAAATCAAAATCTCTAGAGATCAGGGCCATGTACTTGTTGGAACGTTCATTGTTTATACTAGTAAACACTCGTTATACAAATAGTCCACATACTCCAATGTTTTTCATGTTGTTGGATTATTTTATGCGTATTTACGTAAATACCTTTTTAATACTCTATATGATAAAACTACAATATGATGAATTAGATACATAAAGCAATAGGTGACATATTTACTTGACTTATAGTACATATTTAGAGATGAGTCATACTTAGGCTCATTTACATCATGTATGGGCCCGGCATGGCCAAATGGTTGAGGCACTCGACTCGTAATTCAAGGGTCGTGGGTTTGAATGCTCGCCATGGGGGCGTTATAATGTTACGGTCAAAAGCACTGTTCATTGTCAAAAGAGTAGCCCAAGAGTTGGCGGTGGGTAGTGATAACAAGCTGCCTTCCCTCTAGTTTTATACTGTTAAATTAGGGATGGCTAGCGCAGGCAACCTGTATAGCATTGCGCGAAATTCAAAAGAAATCAAACAGAAAGAAACTAATCCAACTCCACTGTTTCAGATCATTAACCAAATAAACCCTCATGAAGATGGATGTGTATGAGGAGCACATTAGGCATATAATACTTTATGAGTTCAGAAGAGGCAATAGTACGGCAGAAACTACATGAAGCATTCAAGGTGTTTATGATACGGAGTCTTTCAACGAAATAAAATGTTGAAGGTAATTTCAGAAGTTCAGATCAGTTGACTACAGCTTAACTGATGTGTCACATGCAGGTCGCCCTGTTGAGTTTAATGATGACTTACTGCTGACTGAAATTGATGAACATTGTGCTGTAACAGTTTAAGAACTAGAACAGAAGTTTAATTCAACCCATTCAACAGTTCACCCTCATCTCAACAGTTTGGAAAATGGGTCTTTCATGATTTGACAAAACCCAGTTTTAGAGAAAGAGTGGACATTTGCACTTCTCTGCACTCTCGTGAACGTCACTCACCTTTCTTGGACAGGTTAGTGACTGGAGATGAAAAATGGATATTTTATAAAAATGTTAAGCGCCGCAGATAAACTGGCTAAAGCACAGCCAAACTGAGCTTCCACCCTAGGAAAGTCTTGTTAAGCGTTTGGTGGAATATTGTTGATCTGTGATCCACTTTGAGTTGTTGCTACTTAATGTAACGATTACATCAGACTTTTGCTTCCGAGAGTTAGAGCGCTTCAATGTTGCACTGAAAGAAAAAAAGTCCTGTTATCACTCGTAAAGATGTTGTGTTACATCAGGATAATGCACGGCCCCATCCAGCAAGAATTACATCTGCAAAGATTGGAGCTAGACTGGAAAAAACTTCCTAACCTCCTTATTCTCCAGACCTTGCTCTATTAGATTATCATTTGTTCCAGAAGCTTGCAGAACTTTCTCTATGTAAAAAGAGCTTGGAACACATGGAGATGTCAAAACTACCCTCTCTACATTCTTTTGCTCCAAACCCCAAGAATTTTATAGAAGTTGCATTCAGAAACTTGTTACTATATGCATTTGATGCCTTATTTTTTAAACATTGGAACAGATATGAACGCACGTATGACTGACGCAAAATATAATCAACAGTGACTTTTTAAGAACCAGGTGACTTAAGATCTGAGAACACTTTGTTGACAAACCATATTGTTGCTTTTGAAATATATCGAAATTAATCATAAAGGCAGAATAAATCATACTTGGGTATGTGTGGAGTGTAATAGTAATAAATAAATCATACTGAGGTATGTATGACAGAAGCTAACTACGTAGTGTAAATAACATTTTAAAATATATATTCGACATTTTATCTTTTTTACTTTCATAAAAATACTCAACCCATAAAAACAACCACTTTTGTAAAACAATTTTAATACACTTGACATGTAATACAATCGTCTTCTGCACATGAAACGGAAGTAGCAGCTGCTGTACATGTAGTTGTGTATATATTTGTGATATGTCGTGAAGCTTTATAATTTTCAGAATTTCCTCACATAATTTCCGTACATAAATTAAGGTTCCTACAAATTGTTCATAATCTTCACGGGTAATGTAATATTTCTTTACATAATCAATCTTTACATTGAAGGCTTAAAACCTCTCAAGTTTTTCCTTAATGGACGAGTTATACTCCTACCTTCCACTGATAAAATTTTACAACTTGTACTGATTCTAAATATATTTAAGTTTAATGACAATTACTCTATGTTGCTATGGGAACCAGAATGGAATATTCGTATACAAACTGTTTGTTTAATAATTTGGATTTTTGTTTTTAAGAAAAGTTCCCTATTTGTACAGAAGGTATATTGACATCATTCCAAAACTTTATTCGTGACAGGACTCAATTTGGCAGCTTTATTATTAATTATGTTTCAGCCTGTTCAACCCTTCTTTAACTTTTAGCTGGCGGCAGATGGTTATTGAAAATAACAAACTGTTCTGTCTGTGTCTTTTGGTATTACGTCCAGTGCAAATGTTGACGATTATATTTCTTCATATGTTCATCTTTTTTGTAGGTTTCAAAAGTTCAGCCACACTGACATCCATTTTCCTGTGTTACAGATGTAGCTTAACAATGACATCCATCCATTTCTTTGTGTTACTGGTATAGTTTAACACTGACATCCATCCATTTCCTTGTGTTACTGAAGTAGTTTAACACTGACATGCATTAATATCCTCGTGTTACTGAAGTAGTTTAGCATCGACATCCATCCATATCCTAGTTTTGCTGATGTAGTTTAACATTGACATCCATCCAATTACTTGTGTTACTGATGTAATTCAACACTGACATCCATCCATTTCCTCGTGTTACTGATGTAGTTTATCGATGGCATCCATTTCCTTTTGTTACTGATGTAGTTTAACACTGACATCCATCCATTTCCTTGTGTTACTGATGTAGTTTAACACTGACATCCATCTATATCTTCGTGTCACTGATGAAGTTTAATACTGGCATCCATTGTTATCCTTGCGTTTCTGATGCAATTTAACCCTGATCTTCCTCGACCACTTTACACTCTAATTTTACACTAATAATCATATTTTGGATTTCTTCCTTTCTCATTATATGTCCCAGGAAACTCAGTTGTCTTTCTCTGGTGGTTATAATCAATTTCCTCTGTCTCTGATCTTCTTTGTACTTCCTCATTGATTATATGGTCTGCCCACGGAACAAGTACCATTCTTCTGCAAAATTACCTTTCTGTGGGATCAAGGTGCTTTTCCATACTAGACGATATGGCTTCCATTGTTCTCTATAATCGTATGGACTGTCTTTTTTTTTTTTAAATCTTGGTTTCTTTCACCCACCACATTTTATGTTCAATTCCTTACTTACAGTTTACCTGCGGCGCTTAACAATTTTTATAAAATATCCATTTTTATCTCCAGTCACTAACCTGTCCAAGAAAGGTGAGTCATTTTCACGAGAGTGCAGAGAAGTGCAAATGTCCACTCTTGCTCTAAGGCTGGGTTTTGTCATTTAATGAGAGACTAATTTTCCAAACGGTTGGAGATGACGGTGAACTGTTGAACGGGTTGAATTAAACTTCCATGCTAGTTCTTAAACTGTCACAGCACAATCTTCATCAAGTGCAGCCAGCAGCAAGTCATCATTAAACTCAACAGGACGACCTGCATGTGATTTTTGTTTTAAGAAATGTTCCCTATTTGTACAGAAGGTATATTGACATCATTCCCGGAAACATTATTCGTGACAGGACTCAATTTGGCAGCTTTATTATTATTAATTATCTTTCAGCCTGTTCAACCATTCTTTAACTTTCAGCTGGCGGCAGATCGTTATTGAAAATAACAAACTGTTCAGTCTGTGTCTCTTGGTATTACGTCCAGTGCAAATGTTGACGATTATATTTCTTCATATGTTCATCTTTCTTGTAGGTTTCAAAAGTTCAGCCACACTGACATCCATTTTCCTGTGTTACAGATGTAGCTTAACAATGGCATCCATCCATTTCTTTGTGTTACTGGTATAGTTTAACACTGACATCCATCCATTTGCTTGTGTTATTGAGGTAGTTTAACACTGACATCCATTATATCCTCGTGTTACTGAGGTAGTTTATCGATGGCATCCATCAATTTTCTTGTGTTACTGGTGTAGTTTAACACTGACATCTATCCATTTCCTCGTGTTACTGATGTAGTTTAATACTGATATCCATCTATATCCTCGTGTCACTGATGTAGTTTAATACTGGCATCCATTGATATCCTTGTGTTTCTGATGCAATTTAACCCTGATCTTCCTCGACCACTTCACTCTCTAATTTTACAGTAATAATCATATTTTCAATTTCTTCCTTTCTCATTATATGTCCCAGGAAACTCAGTTGTCTTTCTCTGGTGGTTATAATCAATTTTCTCTTTTGTCTGATCTTCTTTGTACTTCCTCATTGGTTATATGGTCTACCCACGGAACAAGTACCATTCTTCTGCAAAATCACATTTCTGTGGTATCAAGTTGCTTTTCCATGCTAGACGAAATGGCTTCCATTGTTCTCTATGATCGTATGGACTGTCTTTTTTTTTAAAATCTTGGTTTGTTTCACCCACCACATTTTATGTTCAGTTCCTTACTTACAGTTTTTGAGTTTACTTCGCAATCTGCAGTAATGATGATGATTTTATCTGATGGAATGATTGCCTTCTTCCTAATCGAATCTTACGAAAAGCTTTTTTTAAAGCTAGTCATAAATTTCTTGAGACGTTGTCACAAGAGATAGGACGTAATAAACTCACTTTAACTTAAACCACTAAAATTACGGGAGGAACTTTCACATTCTTCAAACTGATACTGACACTAAGGGTGTTTTAACTGAAGAATCTGTTACTAGTTTAGACACAGTTAACACCTTCTAGATTTTACTTTAGAAATATATTTATCAGGATATGTTATATAGTATATTGTTTGTAGCCTTTGTAACTTGCTCTACAATGGTGAGACAGATTTCGTGACCACAGATGACACATATTAAATCTTAATCTGAATTTATTAATTTCAGTACAGTTTTCAGATGACCAACATCTCACTGATCTCCAACCTGGAGCTCTAAGATACAAACTAACAAACTGTTGTTTATGTGAACGCGAAGAATGATGTGTTACTTATACTTCAGGTACAATCTCTTCACTTGGTTTGTACGAAAAATTTTCTTTTGTGTAACTTCACTTCTGACATCCTATGACCTTTCTCTCTGTTAACCCCTCACATATCAGCTTTATTTATTAACTTCACTTCTGACATCCTATGACCATTCTCTCTGTTAACACCTCACTTATCAGCTTTATTTATTAACTTCACTTCTCACATCCTATGACCTTTCTCTATGTTAACCCCTCACTTATCAGCTTTATTTATTAACTTCACTTCTGACATCCTATGACCATTCTCTCTGTTAACCCCTCACTTATCAGCTTTATTTATTAACTTCACTTCTGACATCCTGTGACCGTTTCTCTCTGTTACCCCTCCCACACTTATCAGCTTTATTTATTCTTCCTGTTCCTTTTCATTAACATTATTTGTTTGGAACAGATGATTTACCAGTATTATTAGATCACATTTCTAATCATGTTCCATACGTTCTTCTTCTGCTACTTTGTGCAGTGATATGTGAATTTGCTCTGTGCATAATATAAATATATTCGCTCTTTCTATTTATTGCTATTTAGGTCCTTTGAGTGAACCTAGGAGGGTCAGGTACAACCCTGACATCTTCCTTCCGCATTTATTGTGTCATTAATATTTTATGTTTGAGGCCACAATTAAATGTTAAACACAACATAAAAGAAAGTAACAGTTTCATAAATGTTCACTAATGTGAAATCAAAATCTCTGGAGATCAGGGCCATGTACTTGTTGGAACGTTCATTATTTATACTAGGACACACTCGTTATACAAATAGTCCACATACTCCAATGTTCTTCATGTTGTTGGATTATTTTATGCGTATTTACGTAAATACCATTTTAATACTCTATATGATAAAACTACAATATGATGAATTAGATACTTATAGCAATAGGTGACATATTTACTTGACTTATAGTACATATTTAGAGATGAGTCATACTTAGGCTCATTTACATCATGTATGGGCCCGGCATGGCCAAGTGGTTAAGGCACTCGACTCGTAATTCGAGAGTCGTGGGTTTGAATGCTCGCTCTTTCAGCCATGGGAGCGTTATAATGTAACGGTCAATCCCACTGTTCATTGGCAAAAGAGTAGCCCAAGAGTTGGCGGTGGGTAGTGATAACTAGCTGCCTTCCCTCTAGTCTTATACTGTTAAATAGGGATGGCTAGCGCAGACAACCCCTGTATAGCATTGCACGAAATTCAAAACAAATCAAACAGAAAGAAACTAATCCAACTCTACTTTTTCAGATCATTAACCAAAAAACCCTTATGAAGATGGATGTGTATGAGGAGCACATTAGGCATATATTACTTTATGAGTTTAGAAGAGGCAATAGTACAGCAGAAACTACATGAAGCATTCAAGGTGTTTATGATTCGGTGTCTTTCAATGAAAGTAAACGTCCAAGGTATTTCATAAGTTCACTTCTGGTGACTGCAGCTTAACTGATGTGTCACATGCAGGTCATCCTGTTGAGTTTAATGATGATTTGCTGCTGGCTGCACTTGATGAAGATTGTGCTGTGACAGTTTAAGAACTAGCATGGAAGTTTAATTCAACCCGTTCAACAGTTCACCGTCATCTCCAACCGTTTGGAAAATGAGTCTCCCATGACTTGACAAAACCCAGCCTTAAAGCAAGAGCGGACATTTGCACCTCTCAGCACTCTCGTGAACGTGACTCACCTTTCTTGGACAGGTTAGTGACTGGAGATGAAAAATGGATATTTTATAAAAAATGTTAAGCGCCGCAGGTAAACTGGCTAAAGCACAGCCCAAACTGAGCCTCCACCCTAGGAAAGTCTTGTTAAGCGTTTGGAGGGATATTGTTGATCTATGATCCATTTTGAGTTGTTGCTACTTAATGTAACGATTACATCAGACTTTTGCTTCCGACAGTTAGAGCGCTTCAATGTTGCACTGAAAGAAAAAAGTCCTGTTATCACTCGTAAAGATGTTGTGTTACATCAGGATAAAGCACGGCCCCATCCAGCAAGGATTACATCTGCAAAGATTCAGAGCTAAACTGGAAAAAGACTTCCACATTCTCCTTATTTTCCAGACCTTGCTCTATCAGATTATCATTTGTTCCGAAGCTTGCAGAACTATCTCCATGGAAAAGAGCTTGGAACAAAGGGAGATGTCAAAATTACCCTCTCTACATTCTTTTGCTCCAAACCCCAAGAATTGTATAGAAGTTGCATTCAGAATCTTGTTACTATATGCATTTGATGCCGTATCTTTAAACATTGGAACAGATATGCACGCATGTATGACTGACGCAAAATATAATCAACCGTGACTTTTAAAGAACCACGTGACTTAAGATCTGAGAACTCTTTGTTGACAATCCATATTGTTACTTTTTTGAATTGCATACGCATGTTTTCTGACACATATTATAAAAGATATCCGAAATTAATCACAAAAGGGAGAATAAATCATACTGAGGCAAGTGTGACTACGTAGTGTAAATAAATCATACTGAGATATGTGTGACTACGTAGTGTAAATAAATCATACTGAGGTATGTGTGACTAGGTAGTGTAAATAAATCATACTGAGGTATGTGTGAGTACGTTGTGTAAATAAATCATACTCAGGTATGTGTGACTACGTAGTATAAATAAATCATACTGAGGTATGTGTGAGTACGTAGTGTAAATAAATCATACTGAGGTATGTGTGACTAGGTAGTGTAAATAAATCATACTGAGGTATGTGTGACTAGGTAGTGTAAATAAATCATACTGAGGTATGTATGAAAGAAGCTAACTACGTAAAGTAAATAACATTATAAAATATATATTCGACATTTTATCTTTTTTACTTTCATAAAAATATTCAACCGATAAAAACAACCACAGATTTTAATACACTTTACATGCATTACAATCGTCTTCTGCACATGAAACGGAAGTAGCAGCTGCTGTACATGTAGTTGTGTTTATATTTGTGATATGTCGTGAAGCTTTATAATTTTCAGAGTTTCCTCACGTCTTTCAAATGACTTTTGGTTGTGTGTATATATATATGGCTTTTTTATAACTATTATAATTATTTATCTAAAAGCCTTTGGTAATAAATAATATTATTTTCTACTTATTTCTTCTTGGAGTACAAAAGTGTTCTATTACGTTTCCTCCCGAAACAGTAAAGTGATATAAAAATATATCGATTATTGCTAAAATTGAATAATTAAGTTTTACTTTTTTTCTGAGCTCTGCACTTACAATCGAGCGAAACCATTCCCAATAAAAAAATACCAAGTAGATATAATATAATACTATTTTTATTATAATATTACGATTCCCAGTTTGGCTCTGTAGACAAAAGTTCCATCTTTCGAATGCGCCCTGGTCATGGTATTTTCATCATTTAAATCAAAATTTGATGAACCTACGTGATTGTCTGACGTGAGGAACGTATTATATTTATATTATTATTGTTGTCTTTTAAAATTGAATGTGGATATGTCTGATATATAAAACAGGTGATACACCAATATCCAAGGGTGGATGTGTCTGACGTAAATAAAATAAGAGATACACAAAATTTCATCTGATAAACAAATATGCAAGTATAATTTACTCTAGCATAGAAATACAAGTGACAAGCAAAGATAGATTTCTCTGATGTAGAGAAAGAATCGATACACAAACTTCCAACTGTAGGTCTGTCCGACCTCGAAAAATAAGTGATAGACAAACATACATCTATAGCTTTATCTGACATAGAAACCAAGTGATACACTAAAATCTATCTATAGATCTTGATGACGAGAAATCCACTTGAAATAAAAATGCATCTCAGAACTGCTGGTATGGGTATTAAAACATTTACTGAGTAGGAGAGAACAACGTTTCGACCTTCCTAGGTCATCTTAAGGTTAAGAAAGAGAGACTTTGCAAGTGACCATTGCTGGACATATGTCTTAGGGATGAGAGTATAAACGGGTACAGGATTGTAGGGGGTGGTGCAGTTGGATGTTAGGTTATGTCTATTAGATATAACTGTCTTATATGCTTAGAGTTATACCATCGTTTAAAATAAACATAGTTTTCGTGGGCGAATTCTATATAGGTTTGATTAGCTTGCTTGCGAAGATGACCTAAGAAGGTCAAAACATTGTTGTGTACTTTATTTTAATTAAAGATTTAATACCCATACAAACCGTCTTGAGAACATATAGTCTCAAACAGCTTCACAGTCTATGTGAACCTGTGGAAGATAAGTGGATTTCTTATAACATGCTCTTACTATGATCATTCTGTTAAATCCTCCACGCAAATTACTTGAAAACCCAAATAACATTTATTCGTATCTTGATTCTGGATAAGCATTCAACAAACTGAAAGAAAGAATTGATCAGTACTCTGTGTTCATATTTTGAATTCTTGAAGATCCAATCATTAGGTACAGATGGTGATAATTTTGCAGATAGCCCTTCCAGTAAAGGTTGGGTGAAATTTACTCAGCTCGTATCCATAAAAGTAATTATACTATAATTTTTTGATAATGTAAGCATATCTTTGCAATATTTGACAGTTTATTGGTACACACTGCCGAGCAAGTATGCCATTTTTTGAAAACAAAATATGCCATTTTCAAAATATTTTTTAAGGATCAGAACATTTTCAGATTTTACGTACAAAATCTTTATAATCCCCAGGTAATTATGAACGTCGTTTTATCAAACAAACTTTATATTTATCTGTTATTTTCACTACTTTATCTTCATACGGGTTGGTTCAATTTGACAGACTTCGTAACCTGCATAAAAAATTGGGAATAAATATAAATTATTTTGTTGTTCCTAGGAAAACTACATGTGACGACATAAAAACAGAAATGCTTAATCTAAATATCATAACAATATACATGTTACTTTTAGTATATTGGCCAGTCAGTAGTGCCTGGCTAAAGTTATGGAAATTGCAGTTACGCTGCTCACGTGCAATGATGTTACCGTATTCAAGAATATAAAACTGTCCTTTATAAAGCAACCTGTCTTAGTATACTAGTGTTGTTTTGCAATATACAGTTTGTTTGTGTTTCGAATTTCGCGCAAAGCGACACGAAAACTATATGCGCTAGCCGTCCCTAAATTAGCAGTGTTAGACTAGATGGAAGGCAACTAGTCATCACCACCCACCGCAAACTATTGGGCTACCCTTTTAGCACAAATAGTGGTATTCACCGTCACATTATAACGCTCCCACGGCTGAAACGGCGAGTATGTTTGGCGCGACCAGGATGCGAACCCGCGAACCTCAGATCACTGGTCGCACGCCTTAACACGCTTGGCCATGCCGGACCCAAAATGGTAACGCTTAATCGAGCCAGCCAGGATTCGAACCTGGAATCTTCTGATCCGTAGTCAGACGCGTTATCCTTTGCGCCACTGGTCCGCTCTGATTAAACAGAGAAACAAAATTTATCTGTTTAATTCAAATATGATATCTTGGTTCATTTCTACTTCGAGTTCTTCAATTAAAGATTATACTTTAAGCTAGTAATGTATTAGTTCTGTAAAGATCTATATTGAAATAAAGGAGGTTACAGACCTAATAACAACCCAGTAGAAAATGAATTTATGTTTACACAAAAATATACGTTACTTTTTTGTTTGTTGGTAATAAGAAATTGTTTCAATTTTATTAAGTTTATCCAGTCACATTAATTGGCACACAACTAGAATAGCATTCAAATAAATACCACTCTAGAAGTTTCCTTGTTAAATCTCCTGTAATTAGCGGATCTAACCCTCGGAAAAAAAAAAAGAAATGCCTTGTTGTTCCTAATTATTAACAGTTGTTGTTTTTAATTATTTTCCATTTACGGTCCTATTTATTATCCATTGTTGGTTTTAATTATTATTCGCTGATGTTTCTAATTATTATCTATTGCTCTTCGTAATTATTGTCCACCTAATTATTATTGTTGTTCTTAATTAGCATCTGTTATGTTTCCTAATTATTATCGATTATCGTTTCTAAATAGAATAATCAACACAACAGATAAAATGATAAACACTCTTTCTGTTGTTAGGTTCTGCTTAAAAATGTTAATTTGACAACACTTAACTTAGGCACCATTCCTTTTACCAGCGTGTCCAAAACTGTTTCGGTTCACAGCACCCTTAGTGTTTCAGCAATTTGTCTCACCTTAGGCAAAAAAAAAAAAAAAACCTAACAATTCCGTTTATGAAGTCGGTAGGTCCAAACAACTTAAAACTTAGTAACTATTTATCTTCTAAAACGTTGTAGCCGTCTGAAAGAATAATACACGTAAATTGAAGGTAAAACAATACTTTTATTTCATTTTAAACAACCACAATTACTAATGGGATGTGTGCGCCTACTGGGTACTGCACAGCTTACCTTGGAATCTGATTCGACACCAACACTCTCATTTCCTGTTCCACACTGATTTTTGCGCGGTACTTGTTTTTTATCACAGGGAATTCAGGTTCGCTGAGCCGTAGCACTTAACAGAGGATATTCATCTCTTATTGATATCCAAAATGAGTTAGTTCCATGCTGTCAGATTCTGTTTATAATGTCTTGTCGGCCCGGTATGGCCAAGCGTGTTAAGGCGTGCGACTCGTAATCTGAGGGTCGTGGGTTCGCATCCCCGTCGCGCCAAACATGCTTGCCCTTTCAGCCGTGGGGCATTATAATGTGACGGTCAATCCCATTATTCGTTGGTAAAGAGTAGCCCAAAAGATGGCGGTCGGTGGGGATGACTAGCTGTGTTCCCTCTGATCTTACACTGTTAAATTAGGAACGGCTAGCGCAGATAGCCCTCGTGTAGCTTTGCACGAAATTCAAAACAAACCAAACTAGGTCTCAGGATCATAAAACAAATATTCAAGTTAACATTTTTAATAACATGGACACGTTCAGATTTGCAGTTATGAATGTTCCATTTCCAAATACGAATATTGTAGATAAGTTATGTTACAGTATGCACTACGTACGGCATATTAGTTATATTTGCCCGGCATGCCCAAGTGGGTTAAGGCGTGCGACTCGTAATTTGAGGGTCGTGGGATCGAATACTCGTCGCACCAAACATGTTCGCCTTTTCAGCCGTGGGGCGTTATAAAGTTGCGATCCATCAAACTATTCGTTGGTAAAGAGTAGCCCAAGAGTTGGCTGTGGGTGTTGATGACTGGCTGCCTTGTGTTACACTGCTAAATTAGGGAAGGCTAGCGCAGATAGCTCTCGGTAACTTTGTGCGAAATTCAAAACAAAAAAATTAGTTATATTAGAATTTGCTTACCTTTACAATACTTCTTAGAAAGAGCTCGTAAAGTCTGTGATTTTAACAAACAAGACTTCTTCTGTTATATTTTTTAAAAAATCATTTATTTTGGTGGGAAATTGAACAGTATTCGTGTTACTGATTAAAGTTGTATAAAGTTTACAGAATATTGTGACCTTTCAAAATCTACATCCACACTTTACTTATTTTCGTAATTATTTAGGGTTATAGTGAATCGAGTTAATGTATTAAAATCATTGGTTTTACCTCTCGTTAATTTAAGATCTTGTCATGAATACTCAATTTTACGGTACTATTGTGTGGCATTTGCCACACTTGCGAATATTCTAACTTTCTAAGATATATCATTGTCATTAAACACCTTATGAACTTTTCACGTTTACCTTTTAATTTTTACACAAGACTCGACTTATTTTATCTGCTTCTTGTCCACCTCCAAGTGGCTCAGCATTAAGTTAAAGGTTTTGGTCCCCATGGTGGGCAGAGTACATGTAATATAGTGTGTAGCATTATACCAAACGACAGCCAATACAAATGGGTTCCATGAGTTTTATTAAGTGCACAAATTAGTTCAAGTGTGAATAATTATTCTAAGTTGTCTGATGTTGATGGAACAGATTAGCCGATATTTATTACTTCTTTACGATAGCTTGAGCTGAAGGAACATCAAACTATATGTAACCCACGATTTCACATTGCTATTACAATTACTGACGAAGGAGACGCTAATGTAGTTTGGAGCTATGAACTGTACATAGATGAAGCTGGAGACATCTATCCGACACCTAATTTTACATGTGATGGAATTCACCGTTGTACGCAAACTCAAAGAGCCGACACCATAAACAGACTAACCGACGAAGGGCGAAACTTTAGTTTATAAGATCCTAGAATGTCTATCTTTTTTGTACTCCCCAAGATCCATAACCCTGAGATTTCAGGAAGGCTCATCATGTTTGTGTACAAGTGTTCCACAAAACTGATTTCTAATTTTATTGATAACATTCTTTATCTTATCGTACATAAATTAAGGTTCCTACAAATTGTTCATAATCTTCATGGGTAATGTAATATCTCTTTACATATTCAATCTTTACATTGAAGGCTTAAAACCCCTCAAGTTCTTTCTTGATGGACGAGTTATACTCCTACCTTCCACTGATAAAATTTTACAACTTGTACTGATTCTAAATATATTTAAGTTTAATGACAATTACTTTATGTTGCTATGGGAACCAGAATGGAATATTCGTATACAAACTGTTTGTTTAATAATTTGGATTTTTTTTTTTAAGAAATGTTCCCTATTTGAACAGAAGGTATATTGACATCATTCCCGGAAACTTTATTCGTGACAGGACTCAGTTTAGCAGCTTTATTATTATTAATTATGTTTCAGCCTGTTCAACCCTTCTTTAACTTTCAGCTGGCGGCAGATCGTTATTGAAAATAACAAACTGTTCAGTCTGTGTCTCTTGGTATTACGTTCAGTGCAAATGTTGACGATTATATTTCTTCATATGTTCATCTTTCTTGTAGGTTTCAAAAGTTCAGCCACACTGACATCCATTTTCCTGTGTTACAGATGTAGCTTAACAATGGCATCCATCCATTTCTTTGTGTTACTGGTATAGTTTAACACTGACATCCATCCATTTCCTTGTGTTATTGAGGTAGTTTAACACTGACATCCATTAATATCCTCGTGTTACTGAGGTAGTTTAACACTGACATCCATTAATATCCCCGTGTTACTGAGGTAGTTTAACACTGACATCCATCCATATCCTCGTCTTGCTGATGTAGTTTAACATTTACATCCATCCAATTACTTGTGTTACTGATGTAATTCAACACTGACATCCATCCATTTCCTCGTGTTACTTATGTAGTTTATCGATGGCATCCATCAATTTTCTTGTGTTACTGGTGTAGTTTAACACTGACATCCATCCATTTCCTCGTGTTACTGATGTAGTTTATTACTGACATCCATTTTTTTTGTTACTGATGTAGTTTAACACTGACATCCATCCATTTCCTTGTGTTACTGATGTAGTTTAACACTGATATCCATCTATATCCTCGTGTCACTGATGTAGTTTAATACTGGCATCCATTGACATCCTTGTGTTTCTGATGCAATTTAACCCTGATCTTCCTCGACCACTTCACTCTCTAATTTTACAGTAATAATCATATTTTCAATTTCTTCCTTTCTCATTATATGTCCCAGGAAACTCAGTTGTCTTTCTCTGGTGGTTATAATCAATTTCCTCTGTCTCTGATCTTCTTTGTACTTCCTCATTGGTTATATGGTCTGCCCACGGAACAAGTACCATTCTTCTGCAAAATCACATTTCTGTGGTATCAAGTTGCTTTTCCATGCTAGACGAAATGGCTTCCATTGTTCTCTGTAATCATATCGACTGTCTTTTTTTTAAATCTTTGTTTTTTTCACCCACCACATTTTATGTTCAATTCCTTACTTACAGTTTTGAGTTTACGTCGCAATCTGCAGTAATGATGATGATTTTATCTGATGGAATGATTGCCTTCTTCCTAATCGAATCTTACGAAAAGCTTTCTTTAAAGCTAGTCATAAACTTCTTGAGACGTTGTCACAAGAGATAGGACGTAATAAACTCACTTTAACTCAAACCACTAAGATTAGGGGAGGAACTTTCACATTCTTCAAACTGATACTGACACTAAGGGTGTTTTAACTGAAGAATCTGTTACTGGTTTAGACACAGTTAACACCTTCTAGATTTTACTTTAGAAATATGTTTATCAGGATATGTTATATAGTATATTGTTTGTAGCCTTTGTAACTTGCTCTACAATGGTGAGACAGATTTCGTGACCACAGATGACACATATTAAATCTTAATCTGAATTTATTAGTTTCAGTACAGTTTTCAGATGACAAACATCTCACTGATCTCCAACCTGGAGCTCTAAGATATAAACTAACAGGCTGTTGTTTATGTGAATGCGAAGTATGATGTGTTACTTATACTGCAGGTACAATCTCTTCACTTGGTTTGTACAAAAATTTTCTTTTGTGTAACTTCACTTCTGACATTCTACGACCTTTCTCTCTGTTAACCCCTCACATATCAGCTTTATTTATTAACTTCACTTCTGACATCCTATGACCATTCTCTCTGTTAACCCCTCACTTATCAGCTTTATTTATTAACTTCACTTCTGACATCCTATGACCATTCTCTCTGTTAACCCCTCAGTTATCAGCTTTATTTATTAACTTCACTTCTGATATCCTATGACCTTTCTCTCTCTTAACCCCTCTCTTATCAGCTTTATTTATTAACTTCACTTATGACATCCTATGACCATTCTCTCTGTTAACCCCTCACTTATCAGCTTTATTTATTAACTTCACTTCTGACATCCTGTGACCTTTCTCTCTGTTACCCCCTCCCACACTTATCAGCTTTATTTATTCTTCCTGTTCCTCTTTCATTAACATTATTTGTTTGGAACAGATGATTTACCAGTATTATTAGATCACATTTCTAATCATGTTCCATACGTTCTTCTTCTGCTACTTTGTGCAGTGATATGTGAATTTGCTCTGTGCATAATATAAATATATTCGCTCTTTCTATTTATTGCTATTTAGGTCCTTTGAGTGAACCTAGGAGGGTCAGGTACAACCCTGACATCTTCCTTCCGCATTTATTGTGTCATTAATATTTTATGTTTGAGGCCACAATTAAATGTTAAACACAACATAAAGAAAGGGAACAGTTTCATAAATGTTCACTAATGTGAAATCAAAATCTCTGGAGATCAGGGCCATGTACTTGTTGGAACGTTCATTATTTATACTAGGACACACTCGTTATACAAATAGTCCACATACTCCAATGTTCTTCATGTTGTTGGATTATTTTATGCGTATTTACGTAAATACCATTTTAATACTCTATATGATAAAACTACAATATGATGAATTAGATACTTATAGCAATAGGTGACATATTTACTTGACTTATAGTACATATTTAGAGATGAGTCATACTTAGGCTCATTTACATCATGTATGGGCCCAGCATGGCCAAGTGGTTAAGGCACTCGACTCGTAATTCGAGAGTCGTGGGTTTGAATGCTCGCTCTTTCAGCCATGGGAGCGTTATAATGTTACGGTCAATCCCACTGTTCATTGGCAAAAAGTAGCCCAAGAGTTGGCGGTGGGTAGTGATAACTAGCTGCCTTCCCTCTAGTCTTATACTGTTAAATTAGGGATGGCTAGCGCAGACAACCCCTGTATAGCATTGCACGAAATTCAAAACAAATCAAAGAGAAAGGAACTAATCCAACTCCACTTTTTCAGATCATTAACCAAAAAACCCTTATGAAGATGGATGTGTATGAAGAGCACATTAGGCATATAATACTTTATGAGTTTAGAAGAGGCAATAGTACAGCAGAAACTACATGAAGCATTCAAGGTGTTTATGATTCGGTGTCTTTCAATGAAAGTAAACGTCCAAGGTATTTCATAAGTTCACTTCAGGTGACTGCAGCTTAACTGATGTGTCACATGCAGGTCGTCCTGTTGAGTTTAATGATGACTTGCTGCTGGCTGCACTTGATGAAGATTGTGCTGTGACAGTTTAAGAACTAGCATGGAAGCTTAATTCAACCCGTTCAACAGTTCACCGTCATCTCCAACCGTTTGGAAAATGAGTCTCCATGACTTGACAAAACCCAGCCTTAGAGCAAGAGCGGACATTTGCACTTATCAGCACTCTCGTGAACGTGACTCACCTTTCTTGGACAGGTTAGTGACTGAAGATGAAAAATGGATATTTTATAAAAAATGTTAAGCGCCGCAGGTAAACTGGCTAAAGCACAGCCCAAACTGAGCCTCCACCCTAGGAAAGTCTTGTTAAACGTTTCGTGGGATATTGTTGATGTATGATCCACTTTGAGTTGTTGCTACTTAATGTAACGATTACATCAGACTTTTGCTTCCGAGAGTTAGAGCGCTTCAATGTTGCACTGAAAGAAAAAAGGCCTGTTATCACTCGTAAAGATGTTGTGTTACATAAGGATAATGCACGGCCCCATCCAGCAAGGATTACATCTGCATAGATTGAGAGCTAAACTGGAAAAAGACTTCCACATTCTCCTTATTTTCCAGACCTTGCTCTATCAGATTATCATTTGTTCCGAAGCTTGCAGAACTATCTCCATGGAAAAGAGCTTGGAACACATGGAGATGTCAAAACTACCCTCTCTCCATTCTTTTGCTCCAAACCCAATGAATTGTATAGAAGTTGCATTCAGAAAGTTGTTACTATATGCATTTGATGCCGTATCTTTAAACATTGGAACAGATATGCACGCATGTATGACTGACGCAAAATATAATCAACCGTGACTTTTAAAGAACCACGTGACTTAAGATCTGAGAACTCTTTGTTGACAATCCATATTGTTACTTTTTGAATTGCATACGCATGTTTTCTGACACATATTATAAAAGATATCCGAAATTAATCATAAAAGGGAGAATAAATCATACTGAGGCAGGTGTGACTACGTAGTGTAAATAAATCATACTGAGATATGTGTGAGTACGTAGTGTAAATAAATCATACTGAGGTATGGTATGTGTGACTAGGTAGTGTAAATAAATCATACTGAGAATACGTATGTATGTATAAATAAAATAGAAGCTAACTACGTAATGTAAATAACATTATAAAATATATATTCGACATTTTATCTGAGTTATGTATTTTTACTTTCATAAAAAATATTCAACCGATCAACCGATAAAAACAACCACAGATTTTAATACACTTGACATGCAATACAATCGTCTTCTGCACATGAAACGGAAGTAGCAGCTGCTGTACATGTAGTTGTGTATATATTTGTGATATGTCGTGAAGCTTTATAATTTTCAGAATTTCCTCACGTCTTTCATATGACTTTTGGTTGTGTATATATATGGCTATTTTATAATTATTATAATTATTTATCTAACAGCCTTCGATAATAAATAATATTATTTTCTACTTATTTCTTCTTGGAGTACAAAAGTGTTCCATTACGTTTCCTCCCGAAACAGTAAAGTAATATAAAAATATATCGATTAATGCTAAAATTGAATAATTAAGTTTTACTTTTTTCTGTGCTCTGCACTTACAATCGAGCGAAAACCATTTTCAATAAAAAATACCAAGTAGCTATAATATAATACTATTTTTATTATAATATTACGATTCCCAGTTTGGCTCTGTAGACAAAAGTTCCATCTTTCGAATGCGCCCTGGTCATGGTATTTTCATCATTTAAATCAAAATTTGATGAACCTACGTGATTGTCTGAGGTGAGGAACGTATTATAATTATATTATTATTGTTGTCTTTTAAAATTGAATGTGGATATGTCTGATATATAAAACAAGTGATACACCAACATCCAAGGGTGGATGTGTCTGACGTAAATAAAATAAGAGATACACAAAATTTCATCTGATAAACAAATATGCAAGTATAATTTACTCTGGCATAGAAATACAAGTGACAAGCAAACATAGATTTCTCTGATGTAGAGAAAGAATCGATACACAAACTTCCAACTATAGGTCTGTCCGACCTCGGAAAATAAGTGATAGACAAACATACATCTATAGCTTTATCTGACATAGAAACCAAGTGATACACTAAAATTTATCTATAGATCTTGATGACGAGAAATCCACTTGAAATAAAAATGCATCTCAGAACTGCTGGTATGAGTATTAAAACATTTACTGATAAGGAGAGAACAACGTTTCGACCTTCCTAGGTCATCTTCAGGTTAAGAAAGAGAGAATTTGCAAGTGACCATTGCTGGACATATGTCTTAGGGATGAGAGTATAAACGGGTACAGGATTGTAGGGGGCGGTGCAGTTGGATGTTAGGTTATGTCAATTAGATATAACTGTCTTAGTTTTTCAAAACTGTTACCAATATGCTTAGAGTTATACCATCGATCAAAATAAACATAGTTTTCGTGGGCGAATTCTATATAGGTTTGATTAGCTTGCTTGCGAAGATGACCTAAGAAGGTCAAAACATTGTTGTGTACTTTATTTTAATTAAAGATTTAATACCCATACAAACCGTCTTGAGAACATATAGTTTCAAACAGCTTCACAGTCTATGTGAACCTGTGGAAGATAAGTGGATTTCTTATAACATGCTCTTACTATGATCATTCTGTTAAATCCTCCACGCAAATTACTTGAAAACCCAAATAACATTTCTTCGTATCTTGATACTGGATAAGCATTCAACAAACTGAAAGAAAGAATTGATCAGTACTCTGTGTTCATATTTTGAATTCTTGAAGATCCACTCATTAGGTACAGATGGTGGTAATTTTGCAGATAGCCCTTCCAGTAAAGGTTGGGTGAAATTTACTCAGCTCGTAACCATAAAAGTAATTATACTATTATTTATTGATAACGTTAGCATATCTTTGCAATATTTGACAGTTTATTGGTACACCCTGCCGAGCTTTGGAAAACAAAGTATGCCATTTTCAATTAAATATTAAGATCTTTTAATTAAAGATTTTCTTGTATTTTTTTCGTTACCAGGATGTTGACTGTTCAACATGCAAAATAATTTTGATTTTAAGATTAAAAATATTTTTAAGGATCAGAACATTTTCAGATTTTACGTACAAAATCTTTACAATCCCCAGGTAATTATGAACGTCGTTTTTATCAAACAAGCTTTATATTTATGTGTTATTTTCACTACTTTGTCTTCATACGGGTTGGTTCAATTTGACAGACTTCGTAACCTCCATAAAAAATTGGGGAATAAATAGAAATTATGTTGTTGTTCCTAGAAAAACTACATGTGACGACATAAAAATAGAAATGCTTAATCTAAATATCGTAACAATATACATGTTACTTTTAGTATATTGGCCAGTCAGTAGTGCCTGGCTAAAGTTATGGAAATTGCAGTTACGCTGCTCACGTGCAATGATGTAACCGTATTCAAGAATATAAAACTGTCCTTCATAAAGCAACCTGTCTTAGTATACTAGTGTTGTTTTGCAATATACAGTTTGTTTGTGTTTCGAATTTCGCGCAAAGCGACACGAGGACTATATGCGCTAGCCGTCCCTAATTTAGAAGTGTTAGACTAGACGGAAGGCAACTAGTCATCACCACCCACCGCCAACTATTGGGCTACCCTTTTAGCACAAAGAGTGGGATTGACCGTCACATTATAACGCTCCCACGGCTCTAGCGGCGAGTATGTTTGGCGCGACCAGGATGCGAACCTCAGATCACTAGTCGCACGCCTTAACACGCTTGGCCATGCCGGACCCAAAATTGTAACGCTTAATCGAGCCAGCCAGGATTCGAACCTGGAATCTTCTGATCCGTAGTCAGACGCGTTATCCATTGCGCCACAGGCCCGCTGTGATTAGACACAGAAACTAAATTTATCTGTTTAATTCAAATATGATTTCTTTGTTCATTTCTACTTCGAGTTCTTCAATTAAAGATTATACTTTAAGCTAGTCATGTATTACTTCTGTAAAGATCTATATTGAAATAAAGGAGGTTACAGACCTAATAACAACCCAGTAGAAAATGAATTTTTGTTTACACAAAAATATACGTTACTTTTTTGTTTGTTGGTAATAAGAATTTGTTTCAATTTTATTAAGTTTATCCAGTCACATTAATTGGCACACAACTAGAATAGCATTCAAATAAACACCACTCTAGAAGTTTCCTTGTTAAATCTCCTGTAATTAGCGGATCTAACCCTCGGTAAAAAAAAGAAATCCCTTGTTGTTCCTAATTATTAACAGTTGTTGTTTTTAATTATTTTCCATTGACCTTCCTATTTATTATCCATTGTTGGTTTTAATTATTATTCGCTGATGTTTCTAATTATTATCTATTGCTCTTCGTAATTATTGTCCACCTAATTATTATTGTTGTTCTTAATTAGCATCTGTTATGTTTCCTAATTATTATCGATTATCGTTTCTAAATAGAATAATCAACACAACAGATAAAATGATAAACACTCTTTCTGTTGTTAGGTTCTGCTTAAAATGTTAATTTGACTACACTTAACTTAGGCACCATTCCTTTTACCAGCGTGTCCAAAACTGTTTCGGTTCACAGCACCCTTAGTGTCTCAGCAATTTGTCTCACCTTAGGCAAAAAAAAAAAAAACCTAACAATTCCGTTTATGAAGTCGTTAGGTCCAAACAACTTAAAACTTAGTAACTATTTATCTTCTAAAAACGTTGTAGCCGTCTGAAAGAATAATACACGTAAATTGAAGGTAAAACAATACTTTTATTTCATTTTTAAACAACCACAATTACTAATGGGATGTGTGCGCCTACTGGGTACTGCACAGCTTACCTTGGAATCTGATTGGACACCAACACTCTCATTTCCTGTTCCACACTGATTTTCGCGCGGTACTTTTTTTTTTATCACAGGGAATTCAGGTTCGCTGAGCCTTAGCACTTAACAAAGGATATTCATCTCTTATTGATATCCAAAATGAGTTAGTTCCATGCTGTCAGATTCTGTTTATAAAGTCTTGTCGGCCCGGTATGGCCAAGCGTGTTAAGGCGTGCGACTCGTAATCTGAGGGTCGCGGGTTCGCATCCCCGTCACGCCAAACATGATTGCCCTTTCAGCCGTGGGGGCATTATAATGTGACGGTCAATCCCACTATTCGTTGGTAAAAAAGTAGCCCAAAAGATGGCGGTCGGTGGGGATGACTAGCTGTGTTCCCTCTGGTCTTACACTGTTAAATTAGGAACGGCTAGCGCAGATAGCCCTCGTGTAGCTTTGCACGAAATTCAAAACAAACCAAACCAAACTAGGTATCAGGATCATAAAACAAATATTCAAGTTAACATTTTTAATAACATGGACACGTTCAGATTTGCAGTTATGAATGTTCCATTTCCAAATACGAATATTGTAGATAAGTTATGTTACAGTATGCACTACGTACGGCATATTAGTTATATTTGCCCGGCATGGCCAAGTGGGTTAAGGCGTGCGACTCGTAATTTGATGGTCGTGGGATCGAATACTCGTCGCACCAAACATGTTCGCCTTTTCAGCCGTGGGGCGTTATAAAGTTGCGATCCATCAAACTATTCGTTGGTAAAAGAGTAGCCCAAGAGTTGGCTGTGGGTGTTGATGACTGGCTGCCTTGTGTTACACTGCTAAATTAGGGAAGGCTAGCGCAGATAGCTCTCGTGTAGCTTTGTGCGAAATTCAAAAACAAAAAAATTAGTTATATTAGAATTTGCTTACCTTTACAATACTTCTTAGAAAGAGCTCGTAAAGTCTGTGATTTTTAACAAACAAGACTTCTTCTGTTATATTTTTTAAAAAATCATTTATTTTGGTGGGAAATTGAACAGTATTCGTGTTACTGATTAAAGTTGTATAAAGTTTACAGAATATTGTGACCTTTCAAAATCTACATCCACACTTTACTTATTTTGGTAATTATTTAGGGTTATAGTGAATCGAGTTAATGTATTAAAATCATTGGTTTTACCTCTCGTTAATTTAAGATCTTGTCATGAATACTCAATTTTACGGTACTATTGTGTGGCATTTGCCACACTTGCGAATATTCTAACTTTCTAAGATATATCATTGTCATTAAACACCTTATGAACTTTTCACGTTTACCTTTTAATTTTTACACAAGACTCGACTTATTTTATCTGCTTCTTGTCCACCTCCAAGTGGCTCAGCATTAAGTTAAAGGTTTTGGTCCCCATGGTGGGCAGAGTACATGTAATATAGTGTGTAGCATTATACCAAACGACAGCCAATACAAATGGGTTCCATGAGTTTTATTAAGTGCACAAATTAGTTCAAGTGTGAATAATTATTCTAAGTTGTCTGATGTTGATGGAACAGATTAGCCGATATTTATTACTTCTTTACGATAGCTTGAGCTGAAGGAACATCAAACTATATGTAACCCACGATTTCACATTGCTATTACAATTACTGACGAAGGAGACGCTAATGTAGTTTGGAGCTATGAACTGTACATAGATGAAGCTGGAGACATCTATCCGACACCTAATTTTACATGTGATGGAATTCACCGTTGTACGCAAACTCAAAGAGCCGACACCATAAACAGACTAACCGACGAAGGGCGAAACTTTAGTTTATAAGATCCTAGAATGTCTATCTTTTTGTACACCCAAGATCCATAAACCTGAGATTTCAGGAAGGCTCATCATGTTTGTGTACAAGTGTTCCACAAAACTGATTTCTAATTTTATTGATAACATTCTTTATCTTATCGTACATAAATTAAGGTTCCTACAAATTGTTCATAATCTTCATGGGTAATGTAATATCTCTTTACATATTCAATCTTTACATTGAAGGCTTAAAACCTCTCAAGTTCTTTCTTGATGGACGAGTTATACTCCTACCTTCCACTGATAAAATTTTACAACTTGTACTGATTCTAAATATATTTAAGTTTAATGACAATTACTCTATGTTGCTATGGGAACCAGAATGGAATATTCGTATACAAACTGTTTGTTTAATAATTTGGATTTTTTTTTTAAGAAATGTTCCCTATTTGTACAGAAGGTATATTGACATCATTCCCGGAAACTTTATTCGTGACAGGACTCAATTTGGCAGCTTTATTATTATTAATTATATTTCAGCCTGTTCAACCCTTCTTTAACTTTCAGCTGGCGGCAGATCGTTATTGAAAATAACAAACTGTTCAGTCTGTGTCTCTTGGTATTACGTCCAGTGCAAATGTTGACGATTATATTTCTTCATATGTTCATCTTTCTTGTAGGTTTTAAAAGTTCAGCCACACTGACATCCATTTTCCTGTGTTACAGATGTAGCTTAACAATGGCATCCATCCATTTCTTTGTGTTACTGGTATAGTTTAACACTGACATCCATCCATTTCCTTGTGTTATTGAGGTAGTTTAACACTGACATCCATTAATATCCTCGTGTTACTGAGGTAGTTTAACACTGACATCCATTAATATCCTCGTGTTACTGAGGTAGTTTAGCACTGACATCCATCCATATCCTCGTCTTGCTGATGTAGTTTAACATTGACATCCATCCAATTACTTGTGTTACTGATGTAATTCAACACTGACATCCATCCATTTCCTCGTGTTACTGATGTAGTTTATTACTGACATCCATTTACTTTTGTTACTGATGTAGTTTAACACTGATATCCATCCATTTTCTTGTGTTACTGGGTAGTTTAACACTGACATCCATCCATTTCCTCGTGTTACTGAGGTAGTTTAGTTCTGACATCCATCCATATCCTCGTCTTGCTGATGTAGTTTAACATTGACATCCATCCAATTACTTGTGTTACTGATGTAATTTATTACTGACATCCATTTCCTTTTGTTACTGATGTAGTTTAACACTGACATCCATCCATTTCCTTGTGTTACTGATGTAGTTTAACACTGACATCCATCTATATCCTCGTGTCACTGATGTAGTTTAATACTGGCATCCATTGATATCCTTGTGTTTCTGATGCAATTTAACCCTGATCTTCCTCGACCACTTCACTCTCTAATTTTACAGTAATAATCATATTTTCAATTTCTTCCTTTCTCATTATATGTCCCAGAAAACTCAGTTGTCTTTCTCTGGTAGTTATAATCAATTTTCTCTGTCTCTAATCTTCTTTGTACTTCCTCATTGGTTATATGGTCTGCCCACGGAACAAGTACCATTCTTCTGCAAAATCACATTTCTGTGTTATCAAGGTCCTTTTCCATGCTAGACGAAATGGCTTCCATTGTTCTCTATAATCATATGGACTGTCTTTTTTTTTAAATCTTGGTTTGTTTCACCCACCACATTTTATGTTCAATTCCTTACTTACAGTTTTTGAGTTTACGTCGCAATCTGCAGTAATGATGATGGTTTTATCTGATGGAATGATTGCCTTCTTCCTAATCGAATCTTACGAAAATCTTTCTTTAAAGCTAGTCATAAACTTCTTGAGACGTTGTCACAAGAGATAGGACGTAATAAACTCACTTTAACTCAAACCACTAAAATTAGGGGAGGAACTTTCACATTCTTCAAACTGATACTGACACTAAGGGTGTTTTAACTGAAGAATCTGTTACTGGTTTAGACACAGTTAACACCTTCTAGATTTTACTTTAGAAATATGTTTATCAGGATATGTTATATAGTATATTGTTTGTAGCCTTTGTAACTTGCGCTACAATGGTGAGACAGATTTCGTGATCACAGATGACACATATTAAATCTTAATCTGAATTTATTAGTTTCAGTACAGTTTTCAGATGACAAACATCTCACTGATCTCCAACCTGGAGCTCTAAGAGACTGTTGTTTATGTGAACGCGAAGAATGATGTGTTACTTATACTTCAGGTACAATCTCTTCACTTGGTTTGTACGAAAAATTTTCTTTTGTGTAACTTCACTTCTGACATCCTATGACCTTTCTCTCTGTTAAACCCTCACATATCAGCTTTATTTATTAACTTCACTTCTGACATCCTATGACCATTCTCTCTGTTAACCCCTCACTTATCAGCTTTATTTATTAACTTCATTTCTGACATTTTATGACCATTCTCTCTGTTAACCCCTCACTTATCAGCTTTATTTATTAACTTCACTTCTGACATCCTATGACCTTTCTCTCTGTTAACCCCTCTCTTATCAGCTTTATTTATTAACTTCACTTCTGACATCCTATGACCATTCTCTCTGTTAACCCCTCACTTATCAGCTTTATTTATTAACTTCACTTCTGACATCCTATGACCTTTCTCTCTGTTACCCCCTCCCACACTTATCAGCTTTATTTATTCTTCCTGCTCCTCTTTCATTAACATTATTTCTTTGGAACAGATGATTTACCAGTATTATTAGATCACATTTCTAATCATGTTCCATACGTTCTTCTACTGCTACTTTGTGCAGTGATATGTGAATTTGCTCTGTGCATAATATAAATATATTCGCTCTTTCTATTTATCACTATTTAGGTCCTTTGAGTGAACCTAGGAGGGTCAGGTACAACCCTGACATCTTCCTTCCGCATTTATTGTGTCATTAATATTTTATGTTTGAGGCCACAATTAAATGTTAAACACAACATAAAAGAAAGGAACAGTTTCATAAATGTTCACTAATGTGAAATCAAAATCTCTAGAGATCAGGGCCATGTACTTGTTGGAACGTTCATTATTTATACTAGGACACACTCGTTATACAAATAGTCCACATACTCCAATGTTCTTCATGTTGTTGGATTATTTTATGCGTATTTACGTAAATACCATTTTAATACTCTATATGATAAAACTACAATATGATGAATTAGATACTTATAGCAATAGGTGACATATTTACTTGACTTATAGTACATATTTAGAGATGAGTCATACTTAGGCTCATTTACATCATGTATGGGCCCGGCATGGCCAAGTGGTTAAGGCACTCGACTCGTAATTCGAGAGTCGTGGGTTTGAATGCTCGCTCTTTCAGCCATGGGAGCGTTATAATGTAACGGTCAATCCCACTGTTCATTGGCAAAAAAGTAGCCCAAGAGTTGGCGGTGGGTAGTGATAACTAGCTGCCTTCCCTCTAGTCTTATACTGTTAAATTAGGGATGGCTAGCGCAGACAACCCCTGTATAGCATTGCGCGAAATTCAAAACAAATCAAACAGAAAGAAACTAATCCAACTCCACTTTTTCAGATCATTAACCAAATAAACCCTTATGAAGATGGATGTGTATGAGGAGCACATTAGGCATATAATACTTTATGAGTTTAGAAGAGGCAATAGTACAGCAGAAACTACATGAAGCATTCAAGGTGTTTATGATTCGGTGTCTTTCAATGAAAGTAAACGTCCAAGGTAATTTCATAAGTTCACTTCAGGTGACTGCAGCTTAACTGATGTGTCACATGCAGGTCGTCCTGTTGAGTTTAATGATGACTTGCTGCTGGCTGCACTTGATGAAGATTGTGCTGTGACAGTTTAAGAACTAGCATGGAAGCTTAATTCAACCCGTTCAACAGTTCACCGTCATCTCCAACCGTTTGGAAAATGAGTCTCCCATGACTTGACAAAACCCAGCCTTAGAGCAAGAGTGGACATTTGCACTTCTCAGCACTCTCGTGAACGTGACTCACCTTTCTTGGACAGGTTAGTGACTGGAGATGAAAAATGGATATTTTATAAAAAATGTTAAGCGCCGCAGGTAAACTGGCTAAAGCACAGCCCAAACTGAGCCTCCACCCTAGGAAAGTCTTGTTAAGCGTTTAGTGGGATATTGTTGATCTGTGATCCACTTTGAGTTGTTGCTACTTAATGTAACGATTACATCAGACTTTTGTTTCCAAGAGTTAGAGCGCTTCAATGTTGCACTGAAAGAAAAAAGGCCTGTTATCACTCGTAAAGATGTTGTGTTACATCAGGATAAAGCACGGCCCCATCCAGCAAGGATTACATCTTCAAAGATTAAGAGCTAAACTGGAAAAAGACTTCCACATTCTCCTTATTTTCCAGACCTTGCTCTATCAGATTATCATTTGTTCCGAAGCTTGCAGAACTATCTCCATGGAAAGAGCTTGGAACACATGGAGATGTCAAAACTACCCTCTCTACATTCTTTTCCTCCAAACCCCAAGAATTGTATAGAAGTTGCATTCAGAAGCTTGTTACTATATGCATTTGATGCCTTATCTTTAAACATTGGAACAGATATGAACGCATGTATGACTGACGCAAAATATAATCAACCGTGACTTTTAAAGAACCACGTGACTTAAGATCTGAGAACTCTTTGTTGACAATCCATATTGTTACTTTTTGAATTGCATACGCATGTTTTCTGACACATATTATAAAAGATATCCGAAATTAATCATAAAAGGGAGAATAAATCATACTGTAGGTAAATAAATCATACTGAGATATGTGTGAGTACGTAGTGTAAATAAATCATACTGAGATATGTGTGAGTACGTAGTGTAAATAAATCATACTGAGATATGTGTGAGTACGTAGTGTAAATAAATCATACTGAGGTATGTGTGACTACGTAGTGTAAATAAATCATACTGAGGTATGTATGTAAATAAATCATACTGGGTATGTGCTAACTACGTAGTGTAAATAACAGGTATGTTGACTAAAATATGAAAGAATAACTACGTAGTGTAAATAACATTATAAAATATATATTCGACATTTTATCTTTTTTACTTTCATAAAAATATTCAACCGATAAAAATAACCACAGATTTTAATACACTTGACATGCAATACAATCGTCTTCTGCACATGAAACGGAAGTAGCAGCTGCTGTACATGTAGTTGTGTATATATTTGTGATATGTCGTGAAGCTTTATAATTTTCAGAATTTCCTCACGTCTTTCACATGACTTTTGGTTGTGTATATATATGGCTATTTTATAATTATTATAATTATTTATCTAACAGCCTTCGATAATAAATAATATTATTTTCTACTTATTTCTTCTTGGAGTACAAAAGTGTTCCATTACGTTTCCTCCCGAAACAGTAAAGTAATATAAAAATATATCGATTATTGCTAAAATTGAATAATTAAGTTTTACTTTTTTCTGAGCTCTGCACTTACAATCGAGCGAAAACCATTCCCAATAAAAAATACCAAGTAGATATAATATAATACTATTCTTATTATAATATTAAGATTCCCAGTTTGGCCCTGTAGACAAAAGTTCCATCTTTCGAATGCGCCCTGGTCATGGTATTTTCATCATTTAAATCAAAATTTGATGAACCTACGTGATTGTCTGACGTGAGGAACGTATTATAATTATATTATTATTGTTGTCTTTTAAAATTGAATGTGGATATGTCTGATATAAAAACAAGCGATACACAAACATTCAAGTATGAATCTGTCTTACACATAGAAATAACTGGTACACAAATATCCAACTATACAGCTGTCTGACATAAAAGAGAAGTGATACAAAACCATCTAGTATGGGTCTGTCTGCATAGAAAAAAAATTAGTGACACATTCACATATAACAGGAGGACTGTCTAATATAAATAATAATGATATACAGAAAAACAACTATAGCTCTCCATGACATAGAAAACAAGTGAAACACAAATATAAAACTATAGGTTTGTCTGATATAGAAAAAAAAGTGATACATACACATCCAACTATAGGTCCTTAAGACATAGAAAAGTAAGTGATGCACAAACATCCAACCTTAGGTCTGTCTGATAGTTAAGTATAGATCTGTATGACATAAAAAGAACTGACACACGAACATCCATGAATAGGTCTCTTCGAAGTAGATAAACAAGTGAAACTCAAATATCCAGCTATAGGTCTGTCTGACATGGAAAGCCAAGTGTTACACACACGTCCAAGTATGAGTATGTCTGGCATAGAAAAGAAGTAATACACAAATATCTAAGTATGGATATGTCTCAATTAGAAAAATAAGTGATGGACATACATGTAAAACAGATTTGTCAAACACAGGAAAAGAAGTCATACACAAGCATACAACTATAGGTTTGTCTGATATATAAAACAAGTGATACACCAACATCGAAGGGTGGATCTGTCTGACGTAAATAAAATAAGAGATACACAAAATTTCATCTGATAAACAAATATGCAAGTATAATTTACTCTGGCATAGAAATACAAGTGACAAGCAAACATAGATTTCTCTGATGTAGAGAAAGAATCCATACACAAACTTCCAACTGTAGGTCTGTCCGACCTCGGAAAATAAGTGATAGACAAACATACATCTATAGCTTTATCTGACATAGAAACCAAGTGATACACTAAAATCTATCTATAGATCTTGATGACGAGAAATCCACTTGAAATAAAATGCATCTCAGAACTGCTGGTATGGGTATTAAAACATTTACTGAGAAGGAGAGAACAACGTTTCGACCTTCCTAGGTCATCTTCAGGTTAAGAAAGAGAGAATTTGCAAGTGACCATTGCTGGACATATGTCTTAGGGATGAGAGTATAAACGGGTACAGGATTGTAGGGGCGGTGCAGTTGGATGTTAGGTTATGTCAATTAGATATAACTGTCTTAGTTTTTCAAAACTGTTACCAATATGCTTAGAGTTATACCATCGATCAAAATAAACATAGTTTTCGTGGGCGAATTCTATATAGGTTTGATTAGCTTGCTTGCGAAGATGACCTAAGAAGGTCAAAACATTGTTGTGTACTTTATTTTAATTAAAGATTTAATACCCATACAAACCGTCTTGAGAACATATAGTTTCAAACAGCTTCACAGTCTATGTGAACCTGTGGAAGATAAGTGGATTTCTTATAACATGCTCTTACTATGATCATTCTGTTAAATCCTCCACGCAAATTACTTGAAAACCCAAATAACATTTATTCGTATCTTGATTCTGGATAAGCATTCAACAAACTGAAAGAAAGAATTGATCAGTACTCTGTGTTCATATTTTGAATTCTTGAAGATCCACTCATTAGGTACAGATGGTGGTAATTTTGCAGATAGCCCTTCCAGTAAAGGTTGGGTGAAATTTACTCAGCTCGTAACCATAAAAGTAATTATACTATAATTTTTTGATAATGTAAGCATATCTTTGCAATATTTGACAGTTTATTGGTACACACTGCCGAGCTTTTGAAAACAAAATATGCCATTTTCAATTAAATATTAAGATCTTTTAATTAAAGATTTTCTTGTATTTTTTTCGTTACCAGGATGTTGACTGTTCAACATGCAAAATAATTTTGATTTTAAGATTAAAAATATTTTTAAGGATCAGAACATTTTCAGATTTTACGTACAAAATCTTTATAATCCCCAGGTAATTATGAACGTCGTTTTTATCAAACAAACTTTATATTTATCTGTTATTTTCACTACTTTATCTTCATACGGGTTGGTTCAATTTGACAGACTTCGTAACCTGCATAAAAAATTGGGGAATAAATATAAATTATGTTGTTGTTCCTAGGAAAACTACATGTGACGACATAAAAACAGAAATGCTTAATCTAAATATCATAACAATATACATGTTACTTTTAGTATATTGGCCAGTCAGTAGTGCCTGGCTAAAGTTATGGAAATTGCAGTTACGCTGCTCACGTGCAATGATGTTACCGTATTCAAGAATATAAAACTGTCCTTTATAAAGCAAGTCAGTATACTAGTGTTGTTTTGCAATATACAGTTTGTTTGTGTTTCGAATTTCGCGCAAAGAGACACGAGGACTATATGCGCTAGCCGTCCCTAATTTAGAAGTGTTAGACTAGACGGAAGGCAACTAGTCATCACCACCCACCGCCAACTATTGGGCTACCCTTTTAGCACAAATAGTGGGATTGACCGTCACATTATAACGCTCCCACGGCTGAAACGGCGAGTATGTTTGGCGCGACCGGGATGCGAACCTCAGATCACTAGTCGCACGCCTTAACACGCTTGGCCATGCCGGACCCAAAATTGCAACGCTTAATCGAGCCAGCCAGGATTCGAACCTGGAATCTTCTGATCCGTAGTCAGACGCGTTATCCATTGCGCCACTGGCCCGCTATGATTAGACAGAGAAACTAAATTTATCTGTTTAATTCAAATATGATTTCTTGGTTCATTTCTACTTCGAGTTCTTCAATTAAAGATTATACTTTAAGCTAGTCATGTATTAGTTCTGTAAAGATCTATATTGAAATAAAGGAGGTTACAGACCTAATAACAACCCAGTAGAAAATGAATTTTTGTTTACACAAAATATACGTTACTTTTTTGTTTGTTGGTAATAAGAAATTGTTTCAATTTTATTAAGTTTATCCAGTCACATTAATTGGCACACAACTAGAATAGCATTCAAATAAATACCACTCTAGAAGTTTCCTTGTTAAATCTCCTGTAATTAGCGGATCTAACCCTCGGTAAAAAAAAGAAATCCCTTGTTGTTCCTAATTATTAACAGTTGTTGTTTTTAATTATTTTCCATTGACGGTCCTATTTATTATCCATTGTTGGTTTTAATTATTATTCGCTGATGTTTCTAATTATTATCTATTGCTCTTCGTAATTATTGTCCACCTAATTATTATTGTTGTTCTTAATTAGCATCTGTTATGTTTCCTAATTATTATCGATTATCGTTTCTAAATAGAATAATCAACACAACAGATAAAATGATAAACACTCTTTCTGTTGTTAGGTTCTGCTTAAAATGTTAATTTGACTACACTTAACTTAGGCACCATTCCTTTTACCAGCGTGTCCAAAACTGTTTCGGTTCACAGCACCCTTAGTGTCTCAGCAATTTGTCTCACCTTAGGCAAAAAAAAAAAAAAACCTAACAATTCCGTTTATGAAGTCGTTAGGTCCAAACAACAAAACTTAGTAACTATTTATCTTCTAAAACGTTGTAGCCGTCTGAAAGAATAATACACGTAAATTGAAGGTAAAAACAATACTTTTATTTCATTTTTAAACAACCACAATTACTAATGGGATGTGTGCGCCTACTGGGTACTGCACAGCTTACCTTGGAATCTGATTGGACACCAACACTCTCATTTCCTGTTCCACACTGATTTTCGCGCGGTACTTGTTTTTTATCACAGGGAATTCAGGTTCGCTGAGCCTTAGCACTTAACAGAGGATATTCATCTCTTATTGATATCCAAAATGAGTTAGTTCCATGCTGTCAGATTCTGTTTATAAAGTCTTGTCGGCCCGGTATGGCCAAGCGTGTTAAGGCGTGCGACTCGTAATCTGAGGGTCGCGGGTTCGCATCCCCGTCGCGCCAAACATGCTTGCCCTTTCAGCCGTGGGGGCATTATAATGTGACGGTCAATCCCACTATTCGTTGGTAAAGAGTAGCCCAAAAGATGGCGGTCGGTGGGGATGACTAGCTGTGTTCCCTCTGGTCTTACACTGTTAAATTAGGAACGGCTAGCGCAGATAGCCCTCGTGTAGCTTTGCACGAAATTCAAAACAAACCAAACCAAACTAGGTATCAGGATCATAAAACAAATATTCAAGTTAACATTTTAATAACATGGACACGTTCAGATTTGCAGTTATGAATGTTCTAATTCCAAATACGAATATTGTAGATAAGTTATGTTACAGTATGCACTACGTACGGCATATTAGTTATATTTGCCCGGCATGGCCAAGTGGGTTAAGGCGTGCGACTCGTAATTTGAGGGTCGTGGGATCGAATACTCGTCGCACCAAACATGTTCGCCTTTTCAGCCGTGGGGGCGTTATAAAGTTGCGATCCATCAAACTATTCGTTGGTAAAAGAGTAGCCCAAGAGTTGGCTGTGGGTGTTGATGACTGGCTGCCTTGTGTTACACTGCTAAATTAGGGAAGGCTAGCGCAGATAGCTCTCGTGTAGCTTTGTGCGAAATTCAAAAACAAAAAAATTAGTTATATTAGAATTTGCTTACCTTTACAATACTTCTTAGAAAGAGCTCGTAAAGTCTGTGATTTTTAACAAACAAGACTTCTTCTGTTATATTTTTTAAAAAATCATTTATTTTGGTGGGAAATTGAACAGTATTCGTGTTACTGATTAAAGTTGTATAAAGTTTACAGAATATTGTGACCTTTCAAAATCTACATCCACACTTTACTTATTTTGGTAATTATTTAGGGTTATAGTGAATCGAGTTAATGTATTAAAAATCATTGGTTTTACCTCTCGTTAATTTAAGATCTTGTCATGAATACTCAATTTTACGGTACTATTGTGTGGCATTTGCCACACTTGCGAATATTCTAACTTTCTAAGATATATCATTGTCATTAAACACCTTATGAACTTTTCACGTTTACCTTTTAATTTTTACACAAGACTCGACTTATTTTATCTGCTTCTTGTCCACCTCCAAGTGGCTCAGCATTAAGTTAAAGGTTTTGGTCCCCATGGTGGGCAGAGTACATGTAATATAGTGTGTAGCATTATACCAAACGACAGCCAATACAAATGGGTTCCATGAGTTTTATTAAGTGCACAAATTAGTTCAAGTGTGAATAATTATTCTAAGTTGTCTGATGTTGATGGAACAGATTAGCCGATATTTATTACTTCTTTACGATAGCTTGAGCTGAAGGAACATCAAACTATATGTAACCCACGATTTCACATTGCTATTACAATTACTGACGAAGGAGACGCTAATGTAGTTTGGAGCTATGAACTGTACATAGATGAAGCTGGAGACATCTATCCGACACCTAATTTTACATGTGATGGAATTCACCGTTGTACGCAAACTCAAAGAGCCGACACCATAAACAGACTAACCGACGAAGGGCGAAACTTTAGTTTATAAGATCCTAGAATGTCTATCTTTTTTGTACACCCAAGATCCATAACCCTGAGATTTCAGGAAGGCTCATCATGTTTGTGTACAAGTGTTCCACAAAACTGATTTCTAATTTTATTGATAACATTCTTTATCTTATCGTACATAAATTAAGGTTCCTACAAATTGTTCATAATCTTCATGGGTAATGTAATATCTCTTTACATATTCAATCTTTACATTGAAGGCTTAAAACCTCTCAAGTTCTTTCTTGATGGACGAGTTATACTCCTACCTTCCACTGATAAAATTTTACAACTTGTACTGATTCTAAATATATTTAAGTTTAATGACAATTACTCTATGTTGCTATGGGAACCAGAATGGAATATTCGTATACAAACTGTTTGTTTAATAATTTGGATTTTTGTTTTAAGAAATGTTCCCTATTTGTACAGAAGGTATATTGACATCATTCCGGAAACTTTATTCGTGACAGGACTCAATTTGGCAGCTTTATTATTATTAATTATGTTTCAGCCTGTTCAACCCTTCTTTAACTTTCAGCTGGCGGCAGATCGTTATTGAAAATAACAAACTGTTCAGTCTGTGTCTCTTGGTATTACGTTCAGTGCAAATGTTGACGATTATATTTCTTCATATGTTCATCTTTCTTGTAGGTTTCAAAAGTTCAGCCACACTGACATCCATTTTCCTGTGTTACAGATGTAGCTTAACAATGGCATCCATCCATTTCTTTGTGTTACTGGTATAGTTTAAAACTGACATCCATCCATTTCCTTGTGTTATTGAGGTAGTTTAACACTGAGATCCATTAATATCCTCGTGTTACTGAGTAGTTTAACACTGACATCCATTAATATCCTCGTGTTACTGAGGTAGTTTAGCACTGACATCCATCCATATCCTCGTCTTGCTGATGTAGTTTAACATTGACATCCATCCAATTACTTGTGTTACTGATGTAATTCAACACTGACATCCATCCATTTCCTCGTGTTACTGATGTAATTTATCGATGGCATCCATCAATTTTCTTGTGTTACTGGTGTAGTTTAACACTGACATCCATCCATTTCCTCGTATTTCTGATGTAGTTTATTACTGACATCCATTTCCTTTTGTTACTGATGTAGTTTAACACTGACATCCATCCATTTCCTTGTGTTACTGATGTAGTTTAACACTGACATCCATCTATATCCTCGTGTCACTGATGTAGTTTAATACTGGCATCCATTGATATCCTTGTGTTTCTGATGCAATTTAACCCTGATCTTCCTCGACCACTTCACTCTCTAATTTTACAGTAATAATCATATTTTCAATTTCTTCCTTTCTCATTATATGTCCCAGGAAACTCAGTTGTCTTTCTCTGGTGGTTATAATCAATTTCCTCTGTCTCTGATCTTCCTTTTACTTCCTCATTGGTTATATGGTCTGCCCACGGAACAAGTACCGTTCTTCTGCAAAATCACATTTCTGTGGTATCAAGGTGCTTTTCCATGCTAGACGAAATGGCTTCCATTGTTCTCTATAATCCTATGGACTGACTTTTTTTTAAAATCTTGGTTTGTTTCACCCACCACATTTTATGTTCAATTCCTTACTTACAGTTTTTGAGTTTACGTCGCAATCTGCAGTAATGATGATGATTTTATCTGATGGAATGATTGCCTTCTTCCTAATCGAATCTTACGAAAAGCTTTCTTTAAAGCTAGTCATAAACTTCTTGAGACGTTGTCACAAGAGATAGGACGTAATAAACTCACTTTAACTCAAACCACTAAGATTAGGGGAGGAACTTTCACATTCTTCAAACTGATACTGACACTAAGGGTGTTTTAACTGAAGAATCTGTTACTGGTTTAGACACAGTTAACACCTTCTAGATTTTACTTTAGAAATATGTTTATCAGGATATGTTATATAGTATATTGTTTGTAGCCTTTGTAACTTGCTCTACAATGGTGAGACAGAT
Source organism: Tachypleus tridentatus (assembly GCF_004210375.1). Lineage (NCBI taxonomy): Eukaryota > Metazoa > Arthropoda > Merostomata > Xiphosura > Limulidae > Tachypleus > Tachypleus tridentatus. The sequence continues at coordinate 15,577,858 of NC_134825.1, read as the reverse complement.
TTCGTGACCACAGATGACACATATTAAATCTTAATCTGAATTTATTAGTTTCAGTACAGTTTTCAGATGACAAACATCTCACTGATCTCCAACCTGGAGCTCTAAGATATAAACTAACAGACTGTTGTTTATGTGAACGCGAAGAATGATGTGTTACTTATACTGCAGGTACAATCTCTTCACTTGGTTTGTACGAAAAATTATCTTTTGTGTAACTTCACTTCTGACATCCTATGACCTTTCTCTCTGTTAACCCCTCACATATCAGCTTTATTTATTAACTTCACTTCTGACATCCTATGACCATTCTCTCTGTTAACCCCTCACTTATCAGCTTTATTTATTAACTTCACTTCTGACATCCTATGACCTTTCTCTCTGTTAACCCCTCTCTTATCAGCTTTATTTATTAACTTCACTTCTGACATCCTATGACCTTTCTCTCTGTTACTCCCCCCCATTTATCAGCTTTATTTATTAACTTCACTTCTGACATCCTATGACCTATTTACCCCCCTTATCAGCTTTGTTATTAGCCCTTCTGACATCCCTATTACCTTTCTCTGTTACCCCCAATTAATCAGCTTTGTTATAAACTTCACTTCTGACATCCTATGACCTTTCTCTCTGTTTCCTCCCACACACACACACTTATCAGTTTTATTTATTCTTCCTGCTCCTCTTTCATTAACATTATTTCTTTGGAACAGATGATTTACCAGAATTATTAGATCACACTTCTAATCATGTTCCATACGTTCTTCTACTGCTACTTTGTGCAGTGATATGTGAATTTGCTCTGTGCATAATATAAATATATTATATTTATCGCTATTTAAATCCTTTGAATGAACCTTGGAGGTTCAAATTCAACCCTGATCATCTTCCTCCCGCATTTATGTAACTAATATTTTATGGTTGAGGCCACAATTAAATGTTAAACACAACATAAAAGAGGGGAACAGTTTCACAACTGTTTACTAATGTGAAATCAAAGTCTCTAGAGATCAGGACTTGTTGGAACGTTCATTATTTATACTAGGACACACTCGTTATACAAATAATCCACATACTCCAATGTTCTTCATGTTGTTGGATTATTTTATGCGTATTTACGTAAATACCATTATAATACTCTATATGATAAAACTACAATATGATGAATTAGATACTTATAGCAATAGGTGACATATTTACTTGACTTATAGTACATATTTAGAGATGAGTCATACTTAGGCTCATTTACATCATGTATGGGCCCAGCATGGCCAAGTGGTTAAGGCACTCGACTCGTAATTCGAGAGTCGTGGGTTTGAATGCTCGCTCTTTCAGCCATGGGAGCGTTATAATGTTACGGTCAATCCCACTGTTCATTGGCAAAGAGTAGCCCAGAGTTGGCGGTGGGTAGTGATGACTAGCTGCCTTCCCTCTAGTCTTATACTGTTAAATTAGGGATGACTAGTGCAGACAACCCCTGTATAGCATTGCGCGAAATTCAAAACAAATCAAACAGAAACTGATCCAACTCCACTTTTTCAGATCATTAATCAAATACACCCTCATGAAGATGAATGTGTATGAGGAGCACATTAGGCATATAATGCTTTATGAGTTTAGAAGAGGCAATATTACAGCAGAAACTACATGAAGCATTCAAGGTGTTTATGATACGGAGTCTTTCAATGAAATAAAATGTCCAAGGTAATTTCATAAGTTCACTTCAGGTGACTGCAGCAACTGATGTGTCACATGCAGGTCGTCCTGTTGAGTTTAATGATGACTTGCTGCTGGCTGCACTTGATGAAGATTGTGCTGTGACAGTTTAAGAACTAGCACAGAAGTTTAATTCAACCCATTCAACAGTTCACCCTCATCTCCAACAGTTTGGAAAATGGGTCTCCCATGATTTGACAAAACCCAGCCTTAGAGCAAGAGTGGACATTTGCACTTCTCTGCACTCTCGTGAACGTGACTCACCTTTCTTTGACAGTTTAGTGACTGGAGATAAAAATAGATATTTTATAAAAAATGTTAAGCGCCGCAGGTAAACTGGCTAAACAAAGCCCAAACTGAACCTCCACCCTAGGAAAGTCTTGTTAAGCGTTTGGTGTTATATTGTTGATCTGTGATCCACTTTGAGTTGTTGCTATTTAATGTAACGATTTCATCAGACTTCTGTTGTCAACAGTTAGAGCGCTTGAATGTTGCACTGAAAGAAAAAACGCCTGTTATCACTCGTAAAGATGTTATGTTACATCAGGATAATGCACGGCCCCATCAAACAAGTATTACATCTGCAAAGATTGAGAGCTAGACTGGAAAAAACCTCCACATTCCTCCTTATCCTCAGACTTTGCTCTATCAGATTGTCATTTGCTCCGAAGCTTGCAGAACTATCTCAATGGAAAGAGCTTGGAACACATGGAGATGTCAAAACTACCCTCTACATTCTTCTCCTCAAACCCCAAGAATTTTATAGAAGTTTCATTCAGAACTTGTTACTAAATGCATTTAATGCCTTATTTTTACACATTGGAACAGATATGAACGCATGTATGACTGACGCAAAATATAATCAACAGTGACTTTTAAAGAACCAGGAGACTTAAGATCTGAGAACACTTTGTTGACAATCCATATTGTTACTTTTTGAAATATATACGCGTGTTTTCTGAACAAATATTATAAATGATATCCGAAAGTAATCATAAAAGGCAGAATAAATCATACTGAGGTATGTGTGACTAGGTAGTGTAAATAAATCATACTGAGATATGTGAGTTCTGAGTGTAAATAAATCATACTAGGGGTGCTGTGTGTGAAATGTAGTGTAAAGCCAAATCATGCTGAGGTATGTGACGAGAGAAGCTAACTTTTTTTAGTGGTGTAATAACATTTTAAATATATTTAAATATATTAAATATATATTCGACATTTTATCTTTTTTCTTTCATGAAAATATTCAACCGATAAAAACAACCACAGATTTTAATACACTTAACATGCAATACAATCGTCTTCTGCACATGAAACGGAGGTAGCAGCTGCTGTACATGTTGTTGTGTATATATTTGTGATATGTCGTGAAGCTTTATAATTTTCAGAGTTTCCTCACGTCATTCATATGACTTTTGGTTGTGTACATATATGGCTATTTTATATTTATTATAATTATTTATCTAATAGCCTTCGGTAATAAATAATATTATTTTCTACTTATTTCTTCTAGGAGTACAAAAGTGTTTTATAACGTTTTCGTCTCCCTTTAGTACAGCGGTATGTCTCCAGTTACAACGGCTTCAAAATCAGGGATTTTGATTCCCTTCAATGGGCTACCAGCAGAGATAGCCTTTGTGGCTTTGATATATGAAAACACAAACACACACTATTACGTTTTCTCCCAAACAGTAAAGTAATATAAAAATATATCGATTATTGCTAAAATTGAATAATTAAGTTCTACTTTTTCCTGAAGTCTGCACTTACAATCGAGCGAAAACCATTCCCAATAAAAAATACCAAGTAGATATAATATAATACTATTCTTATTATAATATTACGATTCCCAGTTTGGCTTTGTAAACAAAAGTTCCATCTTTCGAATGCGCCCTGGTCATGGTATTTTCATCATTTAAATCAAAATTTGATGAACCTACATTGATTGTCTGACGTGAGAACGTATTATAATTATATTATTATTGTTGTCTTTTAAAATTGAATGTGGATATGTCTGATATAAAAACAAGCGATACACAAACATTTCAGAGTATGAATCTGTCTTACACATAGAAATAACTGGTACACAAATATCCAACTATACAGCTGTCTGACATAAAAGAGAAGTGTTTACAAAACCATCTTGTATGGGTCTGTCTGCATAGAAAAAAAATTAGTGACACATTCACATATAACAGG
>NC_134825.1:15522199-15573443 GCF_004210375.1 Tachypleus tridentatus | reverse complement strand
GTAAAGATTGAATATGTAAAGAGATATTACATTACCATGAAGATTATGAAGAATTTGTAAGAACCTTAATTTATGTACGATAAGATAAAGAATGTTATCAATAAAATTAAAAATCAGTTTTGTGGAACACTTGTACACAAACATGATGGGCCTTTCTGAAATCTCAGGTTTATGGATCTTAGGTGTTACATAAAAGATGGACATTCTACGATCTTATAAACTAAAGTTTCGCCCTTCGTCGGTTAGTCTGTTTATGGTGTCGGCTCTTTGAGTTTGCGTACAACGGTGAATTCCATCACATGTAAAATTAAGTGTCGGATAGATGTCTCCAGCTTCATCTATGTACAGTTCATAGCTCAAACTACATTAGCGTCTCCTTCGTCAGTAATTGTAATAGCAATGTGAAATCGTGGGTTACATATAGTTTGATGTTCCTTCAGCTCAAGCTATCGTAAAGAAGTAATAAATATCGGCTAATCTGTTCCATCAACATCAGACAACTTAGAATAATTATTCACACTTGAACTAATGTGTGCACTTAGTGAAACTTATGGAACCCATTTGTATTGGCTGTCGTTTGGTATAATGCTACACACTATATTACATGTACTCTGCCCACCATGGGGAACAAAACCTTTAACTTAATACTGAGCCACTTGGAGGTGGACAAGAAGCAGATAAAATAAGTCGAGTCTTGTGTAAAATTAAAAGGTAAACGTGAAAAGTTCATAAGGTGTTTAATGACAATGATATATCTTAGAAAGTTAGAATATTCGCAAGTGTGGCAAATGCCACACAATAGTACCGTAAATTGAGTATTCATGACAAGATCTTAAATTAACGAGAGGTAAAACCAATGATTTTTAATACATTAACTCGATTCACTATAACCTAAATAATTACCAAAATAACCAAAGTGTGGATGTAGATTTTGAAGGTTACAATATTCTGTAAACTTTATACAACTTTAATCAGTAACACGAATACTGTTCAATTTCCCCCAAAATAAATGATTTTTTAAAATATAACAGAAGAAGTCTTGTTTGTTAAAATCACAGACTTTACGAGCTCTTTCTAGAGTATTGTAAAGGTAAGCAAATTCTAATATAACTAATTTTTTTGTTTTGAATTTCGCACAAAGCTACACGAGCTATCTGCGCTAGCCTTTCCTAATTTAGCAGTGTAACACAAGGCAGCCATCATCAACACCCACAGCCAACTCTTGGGCTACTCTTTTTACCAACGAATAGTTTGATGGATCGCAACTTTATAACGCCCGGCTGAAAAGGCGAACATGTTTGGTGCGACGAGTATTTGATCCCCGACCCTCAAATTACAGGTCGCGCGCTTAACCACTTGGCCATGCCGGGCAAATATAACTAATATGCCGTACGTAGTGCATACTGTATCATAACTTATCTACAATATTCGTATTTGGAAATGGAACATTCATAACTGCAAATCTGAACGTGTCCATGTTATTAAAATGTTAACTTGAATATTTGTTTTATGATCCTGATACCTAGTTTGGTTTGGTTTGTTTTGAATTTCGTGCAAAGCTACAGGGGCTATCTGCGCTAGCCGTTCCTAATTTAACAGTGTAAGACCAGAGGGAACACAGCTAGTCATCCCCACCGACCGCCATCTTTTGGGCTCACCAACGAATAGTGGGATTGACCGTCAGTATAATGCCCCCACGGCTGAAAGGGCAATCATGTTTGGCGTGACGGGGATGCGAACCCGCGACCCTCAGATTATGAGTCGCACGCTTTAACTGCGCTTGGCCATACCGGGCCGACAAGACTTTATAAACAGAATCTGACAGCATGGAACTAACTCATTTTGGATATCAATAAGAGATGAATATCCTCTGTTAAGTGCTAAGGCTCAGCGAACCTGAATTCCCTGATGATAAAAACAAGTACCGCGCGAAAATCAGTGTGGAACAGGAAATGAGAGTGTTGGTGTCCAATCAGATTCCAAGTTTAGCTGTGCAGTATCCAGTAGGCGCACACATCCCATTAGTAATTGTGGTTGTTTAAAATGAAATAAAAAAGTATTGTTTTACCTTCAATTTACGTGTATTATTCTTTTCAGACGGCTACAACGTTTTTAGAGATAAATAGTTACTGAGTTTTAAGTTGTTTGGACCTAACGACTTCATAAACGGAATTGTTGGTTTTTTTTTTCTTTTGCCTAAGGTGAGACAAATTGCTGAGACACTAAGGGTGCTGTGAACCGAAACAGTTTTGGACACGCTGGTAAAAGGAATGGTGCCAGAGTTAAGTGTAATCAAATTAACATTTTTAAGCAGAACCTAACAACAGAAAGAGTGTTTATCATTTTATCTGTTGTGTTGATTATTCAATTTAGAAACGATAATCGATAATAATTAGGAAACATAACAGATGCTAATTAAGAACAACAATAATAATTAGGTTGACAATAATTACGAAGAGCAATAGATAATAATTAGAAACATCAGCGAATAATAATTAAAACCAACAATGGATAATAAATAGGACCGTCAATGGAAAATAATTAAAAACAACAACTGTTAATAATTAGGAACAACAAGAGATTTCTTTTTTTTACCGAGGGTTAGATCCGCTAATTACAGGAGATTTAACAAGGAAACTTCTAGAGTGGTATTTATTTGAATGCTATTCTAGATGTGTGCCAATTAATGTAAAAGAATAGACTTAATAAAATTGAAACAATTTCTTATTACCAACAAACAAAAAAGTAACGTATATTTTTGTTTAAAGAAAAATTCATTTTCTACTGGGTTGTTATTAGGTCTGTAACCTCCTTTATTTCAATATAGATCTTTACAGAACTAATACATGACTAGCATAAAGTATTATCTTTAATTGAAGAACTCGAAGTAGAAATGAACCAAGAAATCATATTTGAATTAAACAGATAAATTTAGTTTCTCTGTCTCATCATAGCGGGCCAGTGGCGCAATGGACAACGCGTCTGACTACGGATCAGAAGATTCCAGGTTCGAATCCTGGCTGGCTCGATTAAGCGTTGGAATTTTGGGTCCGGCACGGCCAAGCGTGTTAAGGCGTGCGACTAGTGATCAGAGGTTCGCATCCCGGTCGCGCCAAACATACTCGCCGTTTCAGCCGTGTGAGCGTTATAATGTGACGTTCAATCCCGCTATTTGTGCTAAAAGGGTAGCCCAATAGTTGGCGGTGGGTGGTGATGACTAGTTGCCTTCCGCTCTAGTCTAACACTCCTAAATTAGGGACGGCTAGCGCATATAGTCCTCGTGTCGCTTTGCGCGAAATTCGAAACACAAACAAACTGTATATTGCAAAACAACACTAATATACTAAGACAGGTTGCTTTATGAAGGACAGTTTTATATTCTTGAATACGGTTACATCATTGCACGTGAGCAGCGTAACTGCAATTTCCATAACTTTAGCCAGGCACTACTGACTGGCCAATATACTAAAAGTAACATGTATATTGTTATGATATTTAGATTAAGCATTTCTATTTTTATGTCGTCACATGTAGTTTTTCTAGGAACAACAACATAATTTATATTTATTCCCCAATTTTTTTATGGAGGTTACGAAGTCTGTCAAATTGAACCAACCCGTATGAAGACAAAGTAGTGAAAATAACACATAAATATAAAGCTTGTTTGATAAAAACGACGTTCATAATTACCTGGGGATTGTAAAGATTTTGTACGTAAAATCTGAAAATGTTCTGATCCTTAAAAAATTTTTTAATCTTAAAATCAAAATTATTTTGCATGTTGAACAGTCAACATCCTGGTAACGAAAAAAAAATACAAGAAAATCTTTAATTAAAAGATCTTAATATTTAATTGAAAATGGCATACTTTGTTTTCCAAAGCTCGGCAGGGTGTACCAATAAACTGTCAAATATTGAAAAGATATGCTAACGTTATCAATAAATAATAGTATAATTACTTTTATGGTTACGAGCTGAGTAAATTTCACCCAACCTTTACTGGAAGGGCTATCTGCAAAATTACCACCATCTGTACCTAATGAGTGGATCTTCAAAAATTCAAAATATGAACACAGAGTACTGATCAATTCTTTCTTTCAGTTTGTTGAATGCTTATCCAGAATCAAGATACGAAGAAATGTTATTTGGGTTTTCAAGTAATTTGCGTGGAGGATTTAACAGAATGATCATAGTAAGAGCATGTTATAAGAAATACACTTATCTTCCACAGGTTCACATAGACTGTGAAGCTGTTTGAAACTATATGTTTCAAGACGGTTTGTATGGGTATTAAATCTTTAATTAAAATAAAGTACACAACAATGTTTTGACCTTCTTAGGTCATCTTCGGAAGCAAGCTAATCAAACCTATATAGAATTCGCCCACGAAAGCTATGTTTATTTTGATCGATGGTATAACTCTAAGCATATTGATAACAGTTTTGAAAAACTAAAACAGTTATATCTAATTGACATAACCTAACATCCAACTGCACCGCCCTCTACAATCCTGTACCCGTTTATACTCTCATCCCTAAGACATATGTCCAGCAATGGTCACTTGCAATTCTCTCTTTCTTAACCTGAAGATGACCTAGGAAGGTCGAAACGCTGTTCTCTCCTTCTCAGTAAATGTTTTAATACCCATACCAGCAGTTCTGAGATGCATTTTTATTTCAAGTGGATTTCTCGTCATCAAGATCTATAGATAAATTTTAGTGTATCACTTGGTTTCTATGTCAGATAAAGCTATAGATGTATGTTTGTCTATCACTTATTTTCCGAGGTCGGAGAGACCTATAGTTGGAAGTTTGTGTATCGATTCTTTCTCTACATCAGAGAGATCTATGTTTGCTTGTCACTTGTATTTCTATGCCAGCGTAAATTATACTTGCATTTTTATTTATCAGATGAAATTTTGTGTATCTGTTATTTTATTTACGTCAGACACATCCACCCTTGGATGTTGGTGTATCACTTGTTTTATATATCAGACATATCCACATTCAATTTTAAAAGACAACAATAATAATATAATTATAATACGTTCCTCACCTCAGACAATCACGTAGGTTCATCAAATTTTGATTTAAATGATGAAAATACCATGACCAGGGCGCACTCGAAAGATGGAACTTTTGTCTACAGAGCCAAACTGGGAATCGTAATATTATAATAAAAATAGTATTATATTATAGCTACTTGGTATTTTTTATTGGGAATGGTTTTCGCTCGATTGTAAGTGCAGAGCTCAGAAAAAAGTAAAACTTAATTATTCAATTTTAGCATTAATCGATATATTTTTATATTACTTTAATGTTTCGGGAGGAAACGTAATGGAACACTTTTGTACTCCAAGAAGAAATAAGTAGAAAATAATATTATTTATTATCGAAGGCTGTTAGATAAATAATTATAATAATTATAAAATAGCCATATATATACACAACCAAAAGTCATATGAAAGACGTGAGGAAATTCTGAAAATTATAAAGCTTCACGACATATCACAAATATATACACAACTACATGTACAGCAGCTGCTACCTGTTTCATGTGCAGAAGACGATTGTATTGTATGTCAAGTGTATTAAAATTTGTGGTTGTTTTATCGGTTGAATATTTTTATGAAAGTAAAAAAGATAAAATGTCGAATATATATTTTATAATGTTATTTACATTACGTAGTTAGCTTCTTTCATACATAACTCAGTATGATTTATTTACACTACCTAGTCACACATACCTCAGTATGATTTATTTACACTACGTACTCACACATATCTCAGTATGATTTATTTACACTACGTAGTCACACCTGCCTCAGTATGATTTATTCTCCCTTTTATGATTAATTTCGGATATCTTTTATAATATGTGTCAGAAAACATGCGTATGCAATTCAAAAAGTAACAATATGGATTGTCAACAAAGAGTTCTCAGATCTTAAGTCACGTGGTTCTTTAAAAGTCACGGTTGATTATATTTTGCGTCAGTCATACATGGGTGCATATCTGTTCCAATGTTTAAAGATACGGCATCAAATGCATATAGTAACAAGTTTCTGAAAGCAACTTCTATACAATTCATTGGGTTTGGAGCAAAAGAATGGAGAGAGGGTAGTTTTGACATCTCCATGTGTTCCAAGCTCTTTTCCATGGAGATAGTTCTGCAAGCTTCGGAACAAATGATAATCTGATAGAGCAAGGTCTGGAAAATAAGGAGAATGTGGAAGTCTTTTCCAGTTTAGCTCTCAATCTATGCAGATGTAATCCTTGCTGGATGGGGCCGTGCATTATCCTATGTAACACAACATCTTTACGAGTGATAACAGGCCTTTTTTCTTTCAGTGCAACATTGAAGCGCTCTAACTCTCGGAAGCAAAAGTCTGATGTAATCGTTACATTAAGTAGCAACAACTCAAAGTGGATCATACATCAACAATATCCCACGAAACGTTTAACAAGACTTTCCTAGGGTGGAGGCTCAGTTTGGGCTGTGCTTTAGCCAGTTTACCTGCGGCGCTTAACATTTTTTATAAAATATCCATTTTTCATCTTCAGTCACTAACCTGTCCAAGAAAGGTGAGTCACGTTCACGAGAGTGCTGATAAGTCCAAATGTCCGCTCTTGCTCTAAGGCTGGGTTTTGTCAAGTCATGGAGACTCATTTTCCAAACGGTTGGAGATGACGGTGAACTGTTGAACGGGTTGAATTAAGCTTCCATGCTAGTTCTTAAACTGTCACAGCACAATCTTCATCAAGTGCAGCCAGCAGCAAGTCATCATTAAACTCAACAGGACGACCTGCATGTGACACATCAGTTAAGCTGCAGTCACCTGAAGTGAACTTATGAAATTACCTTGGACGTTTACTTTCATTGAAAGACACCGAATCATAAACACCTTGAATGCTTCATGTAGTTTCTGCTGTACTATTGCCTCTTCTAAACTCATAAAGTATTATATGCCTAATGTGCTCTTCATACACATCCATCTTCATAAGGGTTTTTTGGTTAATGATCTGAAAAAGTAGAGTTGGATTAGTTTCTTTCTGTTTGATTTGTTTTGAATTTCGTGCAATGCTATACAGGGGTTGTCTGCGCTAGCCATCCCTATTTAACAGTATAAGACTAGAGGGAAGGCAGCTAGTTATCACTACCCACCGCCAACTCTTGGCTACTCTTTTGCCAATGAACAGTGGGATTGACCGTTACATTATAACGCTCCCATGGCTGAAAGAGCGAGCATTCAAACCCACGACCCTCGAATTACGAGTCGAGTGCCTTAACCACTTGGCCATGCCGGGCCCATACATGATGTAAATGAGCCTAAGTATGACTCATCTCTAAATATGTACTATAAGTCAAGTAAATATGTCACCTGTTGCTATAAGTATCCAATTCATCATATTGTAGTTTTATCATATAGAGTATTAAAATGGTATTTACGTAAATACGCATAAAATAATCCAACAACATGAAGAACATTGGAGTATGTGGACTATTTGTATAACGAGTGTGTCCTAGTATAAATAATGAACGTTCCAACAAGTACATGGCCCTGATCTCCAGAGATTTTGATTTCACATTAGTGAACATTTATTAAACTGTTCCTTTCTTTTATGTTGTGTTTAACATTTAATTGTGGCCTCAAACATAAAATATTAATGACACAATAAATGCGGAAGGAAGATGTCAGGGTTGTACCTGACCCTCCTAGGTTCACTCAAAGGACCTAAATAGCAATAAATAGAAAGAGCGAATATATTTATATTATGCACAGAGCAAATTCACATATCACTGCACAAAGTAGCAGAAGAAGAACGTATGGAACATGATTAGAAGTGTGATCTAATAATACTGGTAAATCATCTGTTCCAAACAAATAATGTTAATGAAAGAGGAACAGGAAGAATAAATAAAGCTGATAAGTGTGGGAGGGGGGTAACAGAGAGAAAGGTCACAGGATGTCAGAAGTGAAGTTAATAAATAAAGCTGATAAGTGAGGGGTTAACAGAGAGAATGGTCATAGGATGTCAAAAGTGAAGTTATTAAATAAAGCTGATATGTGAGGGGTTAACAGAGAGAAAGGTCATAGAATGTCAGAAGTGAAGTTACACAAAAGAAAATTTTTGTACAAACCAAGTGAAGAGATTGTACCTGCAGTATAAGTAACACATCATACTTCGCATTCACATAAACAACAGCCTGTTAGTTTATATCTTAGAGCTCCAGGTTGGAGTTCAGTGAGATGTTTGTCATCTGAAAACTGTACTGAAACTAATAAAGTCAGATTAAGATTTAATTTTGTGTCATCTGTGGTCACGAAATCTGTCTCACCATTGTAGAGCAAGTTACAAAGGCTACAAACAATATACTATATAACATATCCTGATAAACATATTTCTAAAGTAAAATCTAGAAGGTGTTAACTGTGTCTAAACCAGTAACAGATTCTTCAGTTAAAACACCCTTAGTGTCAGTATCAGTTTGAAGAATGTGAAAGTTCCTCCCCTAATCTTAGTGGTTTGAGTTAAAGTGAGTTTATTACGTCCTATCTCTTGTGACAACGTCTCAAGAAGTTTATGACTAGCTTTAAAGAAAGCTTTTCGTAAGATTCGATTAGGAAGAAGGCAATCATTCCATCAGATAAAATCATCATCATTACTGCAGATTGCGACGTAAACTCAAAAAACTGTAAGTAAGGAACTGAACATAAAATGTAGTGGGTGAAACAAACCAAGATTTAAAAAAAAAGACAGTCCATACGATTATAGAGAACAATGGAAGCCATTTCGTCTAGCATGGAAAAGCAACTTGATACCACAGAAATGTGATTTTGCAGAAGAATGGTACTTGTTCCGTGGGCAGACCATATAACCAATGAGGAAGTACAAAGAAGATCAGAGACAGAGAAAATTGATTATAACCACCAGAGAAAGACAACTGAGTTTCCTGGGACATATAATGAGAAAGGAAGAAATTGAAAATATGATTATTACAGTAAAATTAGAGAGCGAAGTGGTCGAGGAAGATCAGGGTTAAATTGCATCAGAAACACAAGGATGTCAATGGATGCCAGTATTAAACTACATCAGTGACACGAGGATATAGATGGATATCAGTGTTAAACTACATCAGTAACACAATGAAATGGATGGATGTCGGTGTTAAACTACATCAGTAACAAAAAAAATGGATGTAAGTAATAAACTACATCAGTAACACGAGGAAATGGATGGATGTCAGTGTTAAACTACACCAGTAACACAAGAAAATTGATGGATGCCATCGATAAACTACATAAGTAACACGAGGAAATGGATGGATGTCAGTGTTGAATTACATCAGTAACACAAGTAATTGGATGGATGTAAATGTTAAACTACATCAGCAAGACGAGGATATGGATGGATGTCAGTGTTAAACTACTTCAGTAACACGAGGATATTAATGGATGTCAGTGTTAAACTACCTCAGTAACACGAGGATATTAATGGATGTCAGTGTTAAACTACCTCAATAACACAAGGAAATGGATGGATGTCAGTGTTAAACTATACCAGTAACACAAAGAAATGGATGGATGCCATTGTTAAGCTACATCTGTAACACAGGAAAATGGATGTCAGTGTGGCTGAACTTTTGAAATCTACAAGAAAGATGAACATATGAAGAAATATAATCGTCAACATTTGCACTGGACGTAATACCAAGAGACACAGACTGAACAGTTTGTTATTTTTAATGACGATCTGCCGCCAGCTGAAAGTTAAAGAAGGGTTGAACAGGCTGAAACATAATTAATAATAATAAAGCTGCCAAACTGAGTCCTGTCACGAATAAAATTCCGGGAATGATGTCAATATACCTTCTGTTCAAATAGGGAACATTTCTTAAAAACAAAAATCCAAATTATTAAACAAACAGTTTGTATACGAATATTCCATTGTGGTTCCCATAGCAACATAAAGTAATTGTCATTAAACTTAAATATATTTAGAATCAGTAGAAGTTGTAAAATTTTATCAGTAAAAGGTAGGAGTATAACTCGTCCATCAAGAAAGAACTTGAGAGGTTTTAAGCCTTCAATGTAAAGATTGAATATGTAAAGACATATTACATTACCCATGAAGATTATGAACAATTTGTAGGAACCTTAATTTATGTACGATAAGATAAAGAATGTTATCAATAAAATTAGAAATCAGTTTTGGGGAACACTTGTACACAAACATGATGAGCCTTCCTGAAATCTCAGGGTTATGGATCTTGGGAGTACAAAAAGATAGACATTATAGGATCTTGTAAAATAAAGTTTCGCTCTTCGACGATTAGTCTGTTTAAGGTGTCGGCTCTTTGTGTTTGCGTACAACGGTGAATTCCATCACATGTAAAATTAGGTGTCGGATAGATGTCTCCAGCTTCATCTATGTACAGTTCATAGCTCCAAACTACATTAGCGTCTCCTTCGTCAGTAATTGTAATAGCAATGTAAAATCGTGGGTTACATATAGTTCGATGTTCCTTCAGCTCAAGCTATCGTAAAGAAGTATTAAATATCCGCTAATCTGTTCCATCAACATCAGACAACTTAGAATACTTATTCACACTTGAACTAATTTGTGCACTTAATAAAACTCATGGAACCCATTTGTATTGGCTGTCGTTTGGTATAATGCTACACACAATATTACATGTACTCTGCCCCCCATGAGGACCAAAACCTTTAACTTAATGCTGAGCCACTTGGAGGTGGACAAGAAGCAGATAAAATAAGTCGAGTCTTGTGTAAAAATTAAAAGTTAAACGTGAAAAGTTCATAAGGTGTTTAATGACAATGATATATCTTAGAAAGTTAGAATATTCGCAAGTGTGGCAAATGCCACACAATAGTACCGTAAAATTGAGTATTTATGACAAGATCTTAAATTATCGAGAGGTAAAACCAATGATTTTTTAATACATTAACTCGATTCACTATAACCCTAAATAATTACCAAAATAAGTAAAGTGTGGATGTAGATTTTGAAAGGTCACAATATTCTGTAAACTTTATACAACTTTAATCAGTAACACGAATACTGTTCAATTTCCCACCAAAATAAATGATTTTTTAAAAAATATAACAGAAGAAGCCTTGTTTGTTAAAAACCACAGACTTTACGTGCTCTTTCTAAGAAGTATTGTAAAGGTAAGCAAATTCTAATATAACTAATTTTTTTGTTTTTGAATTTCGCACAAAGTTACCCGAGAGCTATCTGCGCTAGCCTTCCCTAATTTAGCAGTGTAACACAAGGCAGCCAGTCATCAACACCCACAGCCAACTCTTGGGCTACTCTTTTACCAACGAATAGTTTGATGGATCGCAACTTTATAACGCCCCCCACGGCTGAAAAGGCGAACATGTTTGGTGCCACGAGTATTCGATCCCACGACCCTCAAATTACGAGTCGCACGCCTTAACCCACTTGGGCATGCCGGGCAAATATAACTAATATGCCGTACGTAGTGCATACTGTAACATAACTTATCTACAATATTCGTATTTGGAAATGGAACATTCATAACTGCAAATCTGAACGTATCCATGATATTAAAAATGTTAACTTGAATATTTGTTTTATGATCCTGAGACCTAGTTTGGTTTGGTTTGTTTTGAATTTCGTGCAAAGCTACACGAGGGCTATCTGCGCTAGCCGTTCCTAATTTAACAGTGTAAGACCAAAGGGAACACAGCTAGTCATCCCCACCGACCGCCATCTTTTGGGTTACTCTTTTACCAACGAATAATGGGATTGACCGTCACATTATAATGCCCCACGGCTGAAAGGGCAAGCATGTTTGGCGCGACGGGGATGCGAACCCACGACCCTCAGATTACGAGTCGCACGCCTTAACACGCTTGGCCATACCGGGCGGACAAGACATTATAAACAGAATCTGACAGCATGGAACTAACTCATTTTGGATATCAATAAGAGATGAATATCCTCTGTTAAGTGCTACGGCTCAGCGAACCTGAATTCCCTGTGATAAAAAACAAGTACCGCGCAAAAATCAGTGTGGAACAGGAAATGAGAGTGTTGGTGTCCAATCAGATTCCAAGGTAAGCTGTGCAGTACCCAGTAGGCGCACACATCCCATTAGTAATTGTGGTTGTTTAAAAATGAAATAAAAGTATTGTTTTTACCTTTAATTTACGTGTATTATTCTTTCAGACGGCTACAACGTTTTTAGAAGATAAATAGTTACTCAGTTTTAAGTTGTTTGGACCTAACGACTTCATAAACGGAATTGTTAGGTTTTTTCTTTCTTTTTGCCTAAGGTGAGACAAATTGCTGAAACACTAAGGGTGCTGTGAACCGAAACAGTTTTGGACACGCTGGTAAAAGGAATGGTGCCTAAGTTAAGTGTTGTCAAATTAACATTTTTAAGCAGAATCTAACAACAGAAAGAGTGTTTATCATTTTATCTGTTGTGTTGATTATTCTATTTAGAAACGATAATCGATAATAATTAGGAAACATAACAGATGCTAATTAAGAACAACAATAATAATTAGGTGGACAATAATTACGAAGAGCAATAGATAATAATTAGAAATATCAGCGAATAATAATTAAAACCAACAATGGATAATAAATAGGACCGTAAATGGAAAATAATGAAAAACAACAACTGTTAATAATTAGGAAAAACAAGGCATTTCTTTTTTTTTCCCGAGGGTTAGATCCGCTAATTACAGGAGATTTAACAAGGAAACTTCTAGAGTGGTATTTATTTGAATGCTATTCTAGTTGTGTGCCAATTAATGTGACTGGATAAACTTAATAAAATTGAAACAATTTCTTATTACCAACAAACAAAAAAGTAACGTATATTTTTTTGTGTAAACAAAAATTCATTTTCTACTGGGTTGTTATTAGGTCTGTAACCTCCTTTATTTCAATATAGATCTTTACAGAACTAATACATTACTAGCTTAAAGTATAATCTTTAATTGAAGAACTCGAAGTAGAAATGAACCAAGATATCATATTTGAATTAAACAGATAAATTTAGTTTCTCTATTTAATCAGAGCGGACCAGTGGCGCAATGGATAACGCGTCTGACTACAGATCAGAAGATTCCAGGTTCGAATCCTGGATGGCTAGATAAAGCGTTACCATTTTGGGTCCGGCATGGCCAAGCGTGTTAAGGCGTGCGACCAGTGATCTGAGGTTCGCGGGTTCGCATCCTGGTCGCGCCAAACATACTCGCCGTTTCAGCCGTGGGAGCGTTATAATGTGACGGTGAATACCACTATTTGTGCTAAAAGGGTAGCCCAATAGTTTGCGGTGGGTGGTGATGACTAGTTGCCTTCCATCTAGTCTAACACTGCTAATTTAGGGACGGCTAGCGCATATAGTTTTCGTGTCGCTTTGCGCGAAATTCGAAACACAAACAAACTGTATATTGCAAAACAACACTAGTATACTAAGACAGGTTGCTTTATAAAGGACAGTTTTATATTCTTGAATACGGTAACATCATTGCACGTGAGCAGCGTAACTGCAATTTCCATAACTTTAGCCAGGCACTACTGACTGGCCTATATACTAAAAGTAACATGTATATTGTTATGATATTTAGATTAAGCATTTCTGTTTTTATGTCGTCACATGTAGTTTTCCTAGGAACAACAAAATAATTTATATTTATTCCCCAATTTTTTATGCAGGTTACGAAGTCTGTGAAATTGAACCAACCCGTATGAAGATAAAGTAGTGAAAATAACAGATAAATATAAAGTTTGTTTGATAAAAACGACGTTCATAATTACCTGGGGATTATAAAGATTTTGTACGTAAAATCTGAAAATGTTCTGATCCTTAAAAATATTTTGAAAATGGCATATTTTGTTTTCAAAAGCTCGGCAGTGTGTACCAATAAACTGTCAAATATTGCAAAGATATGCTTACATTATCAAAAAATTATAGTATAATTACTTTTATGGATACGAGCTGAGTAAATTTCACCCAACCTTTACTGGAAGGGCTATCTGCAAAATTATCACCATCTGTACCTAATGATTGGATCTTCAAGAATTCAAAATATGAACACAGAGTACTGATCAATTCTTTCTTTCAGTTTGTTGAATGCTTATCCAGAATCAAGAAAGGAATAAATGTTATTTGGGTTTTCAAGTAATTTGCGTGGAGGATTTAACAGAATGATCATAGTAAGAGCATGTTGTAAGAAATCCACTTATCTTCCACAAGTTCACATAGACTGTGAAGCTGTTTGAGACTATATGTTCTCAAGACGGTTTGTATGGGTATTAAATCTTTAATTAAAATAAAGTACACAACAATGTTTTGACCTTCTTATGTCATCTTCGCAAGCAAGCTAATCAAACCTATATAGAATTCGCCCACGAAAACTATGTTTATTTTAAACGATGGTATAACTCTAAGCATATAAGACAGTTATATCTAATTGACATAACCTAACATCCAACTGCACCGCCCCCTACAATCCTGTACCCGTTTATACTCTCATCCCTAAGACATATGTCCAGCAATGGTCACTTGCAAATTCTCTCTTTCTTAACCTTAAGATGACCTAGGAAGGTCGAAACGTTGTTCTCTCCTACTCAGTAAATGTTTTAATACCCATACCAGCAGTTCTGAGATGCATTTTTACATTTTTATTTCAAGTGGATTTCTCGTCATCAAGATCTATAGATAGATTTTAGTGTATCACTTGGTTTCTATGTCAGATAAAGCTATAGATGTATGTTTGTCTATCACTTATTTTCCGAGGTCGGACAGACCTACAGTTGGAAGTTTGTGTATCGATTCTTTCTCTACATCAGAGAAATCTATCTTTGCTTGTCACTTGTATTTCTATGCCAGAGTAAATTATACTTGCATATTTGTTTATCAGATGAAATTTTGTGTATCTCTTATTTTATTTACGTCAGACACATCCACCCTTGGATATTGGTGTATCACTTGTTTTATATATCAGACATATCCACATTCAATTTTAAAAGACAACAATAATAATATAAATATAATACGTTCCTCACGTCAGACAATCACGTAGGTTCATCAAATTTTGATTTAAATGATGAAAATACCATGACCAGGGCGCATTCGAAAGATAGAACTTTTGTCTACAGAGACAAACTGGGAATCGTAATATTATAATAAAAATAGTATTATTTTATATCTACTTGGTATTTTTTATTGGGAATGGTTTTCGCTCGATTGTAATTGCAGAGCTCAGAAAAAAGTAAAACTTAATTATTCAATTTTAGCAATAATCGATATATTTTTATATCACTTTACTGTTTCGGGAGGAAACGTAATAGAACACTTTTGTACTCCAAGAAGAAATAAGTAGAAAATAATATTATTTATTACCAAAGGCTTTTAGATAAATAATTATAATAGTTATAAAAAAGCCATATATATATACACACAACCAAAAGTCATTTGAAAGACGTGAGGAAACTCTGAAAATTATAAAGCTTCACGACATATCACAAATATAAACACAACTACATGTACAGCAGCTGCTACTTCCGTTTCATGTGCAGAAGACGATTGTATTGCATGTAAAGTGTATTAAAATCTGTGGTTGTTTTTATCGGTTGAATATTTTTATGAAAGTAAAAAAGATAAAATGTCGAATATATATTTTATAATGTTATTTACTTTACGTAGTTAGCTTCTTTCATACATACCTCAGTATGATTTATTTACACTACCTAGTCACACATACCTCAGTATGATTTATTTACACTACCTAGTCACACATACCTCAGTATGATTTATTTACACTACGTACTCACACATACCTCAGTATGATTTATTTATACTACGTAGTCACACATACCTGAGTATGATTTATTTACACTACGTACTCACACATACCTCAGTATGATTTATTTACACTACCTAGTCACACATACCTCAGTATGATTTATTTACACTACGTAGTCACACATATCTCAGTATGATTTATTCACACTACGTAGTCACACTTGCCTCAGTATGATTTATTCTCCCTTTTGTGATTAATTTCGGATATCTTTTATAATATGTGTCAGAAAACATGCGTATGCAATTCAAAAAGTAACAATATGGATTGTCAACAAAGAGTTCTCAGATCTTAAGTCACGTGGTTCTTTAAAAGTCACGGTTGATTATATTTTGCGTCAGTCATACATGCGTGCATATCTGTTCCAATGTTTAAAGATACGGCATCAAATACATATAGTAACAAGATTCTAAATGCAACTTCTATACAATTCTTGGGGTTTGGAGCAAAAGAATGTAGAGAGGGTAATTTTGACATCTCCTAGTGTTCCAAGCTCTTTTCCATGGAGATAGTTCTGCAAGCTTCGGAACAAATGATAATCTGATAGAGCAAGGTCTGGAAAATAAGGAGAATGTGGAAGTTTTTTTCCAGTTTAGCTCTCAATCTTTGCAGATGTAATCCTTGCTGGATGGGGCCGTGCTTTATCCTGATGTAACACAACATCTTTACGAGTGATAACAGGACTTTTTTCTTTCAGTGCAACATTGAAGCGCTCTAACTCTCGGAAGCAAAAGTCTGATGTAATTGTTACATTAAGTAGCAACAACTCAATATGGATCATACATCAACAATATCCCACCAAGCGCTTAACAAGACTTTCCTAGGGTGGAGGCTCAGTTTGGGCTGTGCTTTAGCCAGTTTACCTGCGGCGCTTAACATTTTTTATAAAATATCCATTTTTCATCTCCAGTCACTAACCTGTCCAAGAAAGGTGAGTCACGTTCACGAGAGTGCTGAGAGGTGCAAATGTCCGCTCTTGCTTTAAGGCTGGGTTTTGTCAAGTCATGGGAGACTCATTTTCCAAACGGTTGGAGATGACGGTGAACTGTTGAACGGGTTGAATTAAGCTTCCATGCTAGTTCTTAAACTGTCACAGAACAATCTTCATCAAGTGCAGCCAGCAGCAAGTCATCATTAAACTCAACAGGACGACCTGCATGTGACACATCAGTTAAGCTGCAGTCACCTGAAGTGAACTTATGAAATACCTTGGACGTTTACTTTCATTGAAAGACACCGAATCATAAACACCTTGAATGCTTCATGTAGTTTCTGCTGTACTATTGCCTCTTCTAAACTCATAAAGTATTATATGCCTAATGTGCTCCTCATACACATCCATCTTCATAAGGGTTTTTTGGTTAATGATCTGAAAAAGTAGAGTTGGATAAGTTTCTTTCTGTTTAATTTGTTTTGAATTTCGTGCAATGCTATACAGGGGTTGTCTGCGCTAGCCATCCCTATTTAACAGTATAAGACTAGAGGGAAGGCAGCTAGTTATCACTACCCACCGCCAACTCTTGGGCTACTCTTTTGCCAATGAACAGTGGGATTGACCGTTACATTATAACGCTCCCATGGCTGAAAGAGCGAGCATTCAAACCCACGACCCTCGAATTACGAGTCGAGTGCCTTAACCACTTGGCCATGCCGGGCCCATACATGATGTAAATGAGCCTAAGTATGACTCATCTCTAAATATGTACTATAAGTCAAGTAAATATGTCACCTGTTGCTATAAGTATCTAATTCATCATATTGTAGTTTTATCATATAGAGTATTAAAATGGTATTTACGTAAATACGCATAAAATAATCCAACAACATGAAGAACATTGGAGTATGTGGACTATTTGTATAACGAGTGTGTCCTAGTATAAATAATGAACGTTCCAACAAGTACATGGCCCTGATCTCCAGAGATTTTGATTTCACATTAGTGAACATTTGTTAAACTGTTCCTTTCTTTTATGTTGTGTTTAACATTTAATTGTGGCCTCAAACATAAAATATTAATGACACAATAAATGCGGAAGGAAGATGTCATGGTTGTACCTGACCCTCCTAGGTTCACTCAAAGGACCTAAATAGCAATAAATAGAAAGAGCGAATATATTTATATTATGCACAGAGCAAATTCACATATCACTGCACAAAGTAGCAGAAGAAGAACGTATGGAACATGATTAGAAATGTGATCTAATAATACTGGTAAATCATCTGTTCCAAACAAATAATGTTAATGAAAGAGGAACAGGAAGAATAAATAAAGCTGATAAGTGAGGGAGGGGGTAACAGAGAGAATGGTCAGAGGATGTCAGAAGTGAAGTTAATAAATAAAGCTGATAAGTGAGGGGTTAACAGAGAGAACGGTCATAGGATGTCAGAAGTGAAGTTAATAAATAAAGCTGATAAGTGAGGGGTTAACATAGAGAAAGGTCATAGGATGTGAGAAGTGAAGTTAATAAATAAAGCTGATAAGTGAGGTGTTAACAGAGAGAATGGTCATAGGATGTCAGAAGTGAAGTTAATAAATAAAGCTGATATGTGAGGGGTTAACAGAGAGAAAGGTCATAGGATGTCAGAAGTGAAGTTACACAAAAGAAAATTTTTCGTACAAACCAAGTGAAGATATTGTACCTGAAATATAAGTAACACATCTTTCTTCGCGTTCACATAAACAACAGTTTGTTAGTTTGTATTTTAGAGCTCCAGGTTGGAGATCAGTGAGATGTTTGTCATCTGAAAACTGTACTGAAATTAATAAATTCAGATTAAGATTTAATATGTGTCATCTGTGTCACGAAATCTGTCTCACCATTGTAGAGCAAGTTACAAAGGCTACAAATAATATACTATATAACATATCCTGATAAATATATTTCTAAAGTAAAATCTAGAAGGTGTTAACTGTGTCTAAACGAGTAACAGATTCTTCAGTTAAAACACCCTTAGTGTCAGTATCAGTTTGAAGAATGTGAAAGTTCCTCCCGTAATTTTAGTGGTTTAAGTTAAAGTGAGTTTATTACGTCCTATCTCTTGTGACAACGTCTCAAGAAATTTATGACTAGCTTTAAAGAAAGCTTTTCGTAAGATTCGATTAGGAAGAAGGCAATCATTCCATCAGATAAAATCATCATCATTACTGCAGATTGCGACGTAAACTCAAAAACTGTAAGTAAGGAACTGAACATAAAATGTGGTGGGTGAAACAAACTAAGATTTAAAAAAAAAGACAGTCCATACGATCATAGAGAACAATGGAAGCCATTTCGTCTAGCATGGAAAAGCAACTTGATACCACAGAAATGTGATTTTGCAGAAGAATGGTACTTGTTCCGTGGGTAGACCATATAACCAATGAGGAAGTACAAAGAAGATCAGACAAAAGAGAAAATTGAATATAACCACCAGAGAAAGACAACTGAGTTTCCTGGGACATATAATGAGAAAGGAAGAAATTGAAAATATGATTATTACTGTAAAATTAGAGAGTGAAGTGGTCGAGGAAGATCAGGGTTAAATTGCATCAGAAACACAAGGATATCAATGGATGCCAGTATTAAACTACATCAGTGACACGAGGATATAGATGGATATCAGTATTAAACTACATCAGTAACACGAGGAAATGGATAGATGTCAGTGTTAAACTACACCAGTAACACAAGAAAATTGATGGATGCCATCGATAAACTACTTCAGTAACACGAGGATATAATGGATGTCAGTGTTAAACTACCTCAATAACACAAGCAAATGGATGGATGTCAGTGTTAAACTATACCAGTAACACAAAGAAATGGATGGATGCCATTGTTAAGCTACATCTGTAACACAGGAAAATGGATGTCAGTGTGGCTGAACTTTTGAAACCTACAAGAAAGATGAACATATGAAGAAATATAATCGTCAACATTTGCACTGGACGTAATACCAAGAGACACAGACTGAACAGATTGTTATTTTCAATAACGATCTGCCGCCAGCTGAAAGTTAAAGAAGGGTTGAACAGGCTGAAACATAATTAAAAATAATAAAGCTGCCAAATTGAGTCCTGTCACGAATAAAGTTTCCGGCAATGATGTCAATATACCTTCTGTACAAATAGGGAATTTTTCTTAAAAACAAAAATCCAAATTATTTAACAAACAGTTTGTATACGAATATTCCATTCTCGTTCCCATAGCAACATAGAGTAATTGTCATTAAACTTAAATATATTTAGAATCAGTACAAGTTGTAAAATTTTATCAGTGGCAGGTAGGAGTATAACTCGTCCATCAAGAAAAAACTTGAGAGGTTTTAAGCCTTCAATGTAAAGATTGATTATGTAAAGAGATATTACTTTACCCATGAAGATTATGAACAATTTGTAGGAACCTTAATTTATGTACGATAGATTTCGTGACCACAGATTACACATATTAATGTGAAATCAAAATCTCTAGAGATCAGGGCCATGTACTTGTTGGAACGTTCATTGTTTATACTAGTAAACACTCGTTATACAAATAGTCCACATACTCCAATATTTTTCATGTTGTTGGATTATTTTATGCGTATTTACGTAAATACCTTTTTAATACTCTATATGATAAAACTACAATATGATAAATTAGATACTTATAGCAACAGGTGACATATTTACTTGACTTATAGTACATATTTAGAGATGAGTCATACTTAGGCTCATTTACATCATGTATGGGCCCGGCATGGCCAAGTGGTTAAGGCACTCGACTCGTGATTCAAGGGTCGTGGGTTTGAATGCTCGCCATGGGGGCGTTATAATGTTACGGTCAAAAGCACTGTTCATTGTCAAAAGAGTAGCCCAAGAGTTGGCTGTGGGTAGAGATAACTAGCTGCCTTCCCTCTAGTCTTATACTGTTAAATTAGGGATGGCTAGAGCAGGCAACCCCTGTATAGCATTGCGCGAAATTCAAAAGAAATCAAACAGAAAGAAACTAATCCAACTCCACTGTTTCAGATCATTAACCAAATAAACCCTCATGAAGATGGATGTGTATGAGGAGCACATGAGGCATATAATACATTATGAGTTCAGAAAAGGCAATAGTACGGCAGAAACTACATGAAGCATTCAAGGTGTTTATGATACGGAGTCTTTCAACGAAATAAAATGTTGAAGGTAATTTCAGAAGTTCAGATCAGTTGACTACAGCTTAACTGATGTGTCACATGCAGGTCGCCATGTTGAGTTTAATGATGACTTACTGCTGGCTGAAATTGATGAACATTGTGCTGTAACAGTTTAAGAACTAGAACAGAAGTTTAATTCAACCCATTCAACAGTTCACCCTCATCTCCAACAGTTTGGAAAATGGGTCTTTCATGATTTGACAAAACCCAGTTTTAGAGAAAGAGTGGACATTTGCACTTCTCTGCACTCTCGTGAACGTCACTCACCTTTCTTGGACAGGTTAGTGACTGGAGATGAAAATGGATATTTTATAAAAATGTTAAGCGCCGCAGATAAACTGGCTAAAGCACAGCCCAAACTGAGCTTCCACCCTAGGAAAGTCTTGTTAAGCGTTTGGTGGAATATTGTTGATCTGTGATCCACTTTGAGTTGTTGCTACTTAATGTAACGATTACATCAGACTTTTGCTTCCGAGAGTTAGAGCGCTTCAATGTTGCACTGAAAGAAAAAAGTCCTGTTCTCACTCGTAAAGATGTTGTGTTACATCAGGATAATGCACGGCCCCATACAGCAAGGATTACATCTGCAAAGATTGAGAGCTAGACTGGAAAAAACTTCCTAACCTCCTTATTCTCCAGACCTTGCTCTATTAGATTATCATTTGTTCCGAAGCTTGCAGAACTATCTCTATGGAAAAGAGCTTGGAACACATGGAGATGTCAAAACTACCCTCTCTACATTCTTTTGCTCCAAACCCCAAGAATTTTATAGAAGTTGCATTCAGAAACTTGTTACAATATGCATTTGATGCCTTATTTTTAAACATTGGAACAGATATGAACGCACGTATGACTGACGCAAAATATAATCAACAGTGACTTTTAAAGAACCACGTGACTTAAGATCTGAGAACTCTTTGTTGACAATCCATATTGTTACTTTTTGAAATATATACGCGTGTTTTCTGAACACATATTATAAACGATATCCGAAATTAATCATAAAAGGCAGAATAAATCATACTGGGGTATGTGTGAGTACGTAGTGTAAATAAATCATACTGTTATATTATATTATTATTGTTGTCTTTTAAAATTGAATGTGTGTATGTCTGATATAAATAACAAGCGATACACAAACATTCAAGTATGAATCTGTCATACACATAAAAATAACTGGTACACAAATATCCAACTATACAGCTGTCTGACATAAAAAGAGAAGTGATACAAAACCATCTAGTATGGGTCTGTCTGCATAGAAAAAAAATTAGTGACACATTCACATATAACAGGAGGACTGTCTAATATAAATAATAATGATATACAGACAAACAACTATAGCTCTCCATGACTAAGAAAAACAAGTGAAACACAAATATAAAACTATAGGTTTGTCTGATATAGAAAAAAAAGTGATACATACACATCCAACTATATGTCCTTAAGACATAGAAAAGTAAGTGATGCACAAACATCCAACCTTAGAACTGTCTGATAATTAATTAGAGATCTGTATGACATAAAAAAGAACTGACACACGAACATCCATGAATAGGTCTCTTCGAAGTAGATAAAGAAGTGAAACTCAAATATCCAGCTATAGGTCTGTCTGACATGGAAAGCCAAGTGTTACACACACGTCCAAGTATGAGTATGTCTGGCATAGAAAAGAAGTAATACACAAATATCTAAGTATGAATATGTCTCAATTAGAAAAATAAGTGATGGACATACATGTAAAAACAGATTTGTCAAACACAGGAAAAGAAGTCATACACAAGCATACAACTATAGGTTTGTCTGATATATAAAACAAGTGATACACCAACATCCAAGGGTGGATCTGCTGACGTAAATAAAATAAGAGATACACAAAATTTCATCTGATAAACAAATATGCAAGTATAATTT
Source organism: Tachypleus tridentatus (assembly GCF_004210375.1). NCBI lineage: Eukaryota > Metazoa > Arthropoda > Merostomata > Xiphosura > Limulidae > Tachypleus > Tachypleus tridentatus. The sequence goes on along the minus strand of NC_134825.1, from coordinate 15,550,492 downwards.
ACTCTGGCATAGAAATACAAGTGACAAGGAAACATAGATTTCTCTGATGTAGAGAAAGAATCGATACACAAACTTCCAACTGTAGGTCTGTCCGACCTCGGAAAATAAGTGATAGACAAACATACATCTATAGCTTTATCTGACATAGAAACCAAGTGATACACTAAAATCTATCTATAGATCTTGATGACGAGAAATCCACTTGAAATAAAAATGCATCTCAGAACTGCTGGTATGGGTATTAAAACATTTACTGAGAAGGAGAGAACAACGTTTCGACCTTCCTAGGTCATCTTCAGGTTAAGAAAGAGAGAATTTGCAAGTGACCATTGCTGGACATATGTCTTAGGGATGAGAGTATAAACGGGTACAGGATTGTAGGGGGCGGTGCAGTTGGATGTTTGGTTATGTCAATTAGATATAACTGTCTTAGTTTTTCAAAATTGTTACCAAAGTGCTTAGAGTTATACCATCGATGAAAATAAACATAGTTTTCGTGGGCGAATTCTATATAGATTTGATTAGCTTGCTTGCGAAGATGACTTAAGAAGGTCAAAACATTGTTGTGTATTTTATTTTAATTAAAGATTTAATACCCATAAAAACCGTCTTGAGAACATATAGTTTCAAACAGCTTCACAGTCTATGTGAACCTGTGGAAGATAAGTGGATTTCTTATAACATGCTCTTACTACAATCATTCTGTTAAATCCTCCACGCAAATTACTTGAAAACCCAAATAACATTTATTCGTATCTTGATTCTGGATAAGCATTCAACAAACTGAAAGAAAGAATTGATCAGTACTCTGTGTTCATATTTTGAATTCTTGAAGATCCACTGATTAGGTACAGATGGTGGTAATTTTGCAGATAGCCCTTCCAGTAAAGGTTGGGTGAAATTTACTCAGCTCGTAACCATAAAAGTAATTATACTATAATTTTTTGACAATGTAAGCATATCTTTGCAATATTTGACAGTTTATTGGTACACACTGCCGAACTTTTGAAAACAAAATATGCCATTTTCAATTAAATATTAAGATCTTTTAATTAAAGATTTTCTTGTATTTTTTTTCGTTACCAGGATGTTGACTGTTCAACATGCAAAATAATTTTGATTTTAAGATTGAAAATATTTTTAAGGATCAAAACATTTTCAGATTTTACGAAAAAAATCTTTATAATCCCCAGGTAATTATGAACGTCGTTTTTATCAAACAAACTTTATATTTATCTGTTATTTTCACTACTTTATCTTCATACGGGTTGGTTCAATTTGACAGACTTCGTAACCTGCATAAAAAATTGGGGAATAAATATAAATTATGTTGTTGTTCCTAGGAAAACAACATGTGGCAACATAAAAACAGAAATGCTTAATCTAAATATCTTAACAATATACATGTTACTTTTAGTATATTGGCCAGACAGTAGTGCCTGGCTAAAGTTATGGAAATTGTACTTACGCTGCTCACGTGCAATGATGTTACCGTATTCATGAATATAAAACTGACCTTTATAAAGCAACCTGTCTTAGTATACTAGTGTTGTTTTGCAATATACAGTTTGTTTGTGTTTCGAATTTCGCGCAAAGCGACACGAAAACTATATGCGCTAGCCGTCCCTAATTTAGCAGTGTTAGACTAGACGGAAGGCAACTAGTCATCACCACCCACCGCCAACTATTGGGCTACCCTTTTAGCACAAATAGTGGGATTGACCGTCACATTATAACGCTCCCACGGCTGAAACGGCGAGTATGTTTGGCGCGACAAGGATGCGAACCCACGAACCTCAGATAACTAGTCGCACGCCTTAACACGCTTGGCCATGCCGGACCCAAAATTGTAACGCTTAATCGAACCAGCCAGGATTCGAACCTGGAATTTTCTGATCCGTAGTCAGACGCGTTATCCATTGCGCCACTGGCCCGCCCTGATTAGATAGAGAAACTCAATTTATCTGTTTAATTCAAATATGATTTCTTTGTTCATTTGTACTTCGAGTTCTTCATTTAAAGATTATACTTTAAGCTAGTCATGTATTATTTCTGTAAAGATCTATATTGAAATAAAGGAGGTTACAGACCTAATAACAACCCAGTAGAAAATGAATTTTTCTTTACACAAAAATATACGTTACTTTTTTGTTTGTTGGTAATAAGAAATTGTTTCAATTTTACGGTACTATTGTGTGGCATTTGCCACACTTGCGAATATTCTATCTTTCTAAGATATATCATTGTCATTAAACACCTTATGAACTTTTCACGTTTACCTTTTAATTTTTACACAAGACTCGACTTATTTTATCTGCTTCTTGTTCATCTCCAAGTGGCTCAGCATGAAGTTAAAGGTTTTGGTCCCCATGGTTGGCAGAGTACATGTAATATAGTGTGTAGCATTATACCAAACGACAGCCAATACAAATGGGTTCCATGAGTTTTATTAAGTGCACAAATTAGTTCAAGTGTGAATAAGTATTCTAAGTTGTCTGATGTTGATGGAACAGATTAGCGGATATTTATTACTTCTTTACGATAGCTTGAGCTGAAGGAACATCGAACTATATGTAACCCACGATTTTACATTGCTATTACAATTACTGACGAAGGAGACGCTAATGTAGTTTGGAGCTATGAACTGTACGTAGATGAAGCTGGAGACATCTATCCGACACCTAATTTTACATGTGATGGAATTCACCGTTGTACGCAAACACAAAGAGCCGACACCTTAAACAGACTAATCGTCGAAGGGCGAAACTTTATTTTATAAGATCCTATAATGTCTATCTTTTTTGTACTCCCCAAGATCCATAACCCTGAGATTTCAGGAAGGCTCATCATGTTTGTGTACAAGTGTTCCCCAAAACTGATTTCTAATTTTATTGATAACATTCTTTATCTTATCGTACATAAATTAAGGTTCCTACAAATTGTTCATAATCTTCATGGGTAATGTAATATGTCTTTACATATTCAATCTTTACATTGAAGGCTTAAAACCTCTCAAGTTCTTTCTTGATGGACGAGTTATACTCCTACCTTTTACTGATAAAATTTTACAACTTGTACTGATTCTAAATATATTTAAGTTTAATGACAATTACTTTATGTTGCTATTGGAACCACAATGGAATATTCGTATACAAACTGTTTGTTTAATAATTTGGATTTTTGTTTTTAAGAAATGTTACCTATTTGAACAGAAGGTATATTGACATCATTCCCGGAATTTTATTCGTGACAGGACTCAGTTTGGCAGCTTTATTATTATTAATTATGTTTCAGACTGTTCAACCCTTCTTTAACTTTCAGCTGGCGGCAGATCGTTATTGAAAATAACAAACTGTTCAGTCTGTGTCTCTTGGTATTACGTCCAGTGCAAATGTTGACGATTATATTTCTTCATATGTTCATCTTTCTTGTAGATTTCAAAAGTTCAGCCACACTGACATCCATTTTCCTGTGTTACAGATGTAGCTTAACAATGGCATCCATCCATTTCTTTATGTTACTGGTATAGTTTAACACTGACATCCATCCATTTCCTTGTGTTATTGAGATAGTTTAACACTGACATCCATTAATATCCTCGTGTTACTGAGGTAGTTTAACACTGACATCCATTAATATCCTCGTGTTACTGAGGTAGTTTAACACTGACATCCATCCATATCCTCGTCTTGCTGATGTAGTTTAACATTTACATCCATCCAATTACTTGTGTTACTGATGTAATTCAACACTGACATCCATCCATTTCCTCGTGTTATTTATGTAGTTTATCGATGGCATCCATCAATTTTCTTGTGTTACTGGTGTAGTTTAACACTGACATCCATCCATTTCCTTGTGTTACTGATGTAGTTTATTACTGACATCCATTTTTTTTGTTACTGATGTAGTTTTACACTGACATCCATCCATTTCATTGTGTTACTGATGTAGTTTAACACTGATATCCATCTATATCATCGTGTCACTGATGTAGTTTAATACTGGCATCCATTGACATCCTTGTGTTTCTGATGCAATTTAACCCTGATCTTCCTCGACCACTTCACTCTCTAATTTTACTGTAATAATCATATTTTCAATTTCTTCCTTTCTCATTATATGTCCCAGGAAACTCAGTTGTCTTTCTCTGGTGGTTGTACTTCCTCATTGGTTATATGGTCTGCCCACGGAACAAGTACCATTCTTCTGCAAAATCACATTTCTGTGGTATTAAGGTGCTTTTCCATGCTAGACGAAATGGCTTCCATTGTTCTCTATAATCATATGGACTGTCTTTTTTTTAAATCTTTGTTTGTTTCACCCACCACATTTTATATTCAATTCCTTACTTACAGTTTTTGAGTTTACGTCGCAATCTACAGTAATGATGATGATTTTATGTGATGGAATGATTGCCTTCTTCCTAATCGAATCTTACGAAAAGCTTTCTTTAAAGCTAGTCATAAACTTCTTGAGACGTTGTCACAAGAGATAGGACGTAATAAACTCACTTTAACTCAAACCACTAAGATTAGGGGAGGAACTTTCACATTCTTCAAACTGATACTGACACTAAGGGTGTTTTAACTGAAGAATCTGTTACTGGTTTAGACACAGTTAACACCTTCTAGATTTTACTTTAGAAATATGTTTATCAGGATATGTTATATAGTATATTGTTTGTAGCCTTTGTAACTTGCTCTACAATGGTGAGACAGATTTCGTGACCACAGATGACACATATTAAATCTTAATCTGAATTTATTAGTTTCAGTACAGTTTTCAGATGACAAACATCTCACTGATCTCCAACCTGGAGCTCTAAGATATAAACTAACAGGCTGTTGTTTATGTGAATGCGAAGTATGATGTGTTACTTATACTGCAGGTACAATCTCTTCACTTGGTTTGTACAAAAATTTTCTTTTGTGTAACTTCACTTCTGACATTCTATGACCTTTCTCTCTGTTAACCCCTCACATATCAACTTTATTTATTAACTTCACTTTTGACATCCTATGACCATTCTCTCTGTTAACCCCTCACTTATCAGCTTTATTTATTAACTTCACTTCTGACATCCTATGACCATTCTCCCTGTTAACCCCTCACTTATCAGCTTTATTTATTAACTTCACTTATGACATCCTATGACCATTCTCTCTGTTAACCTTTCACTTATCAGCTTTATTTATTAACTTCACTTCTGACATCCTGTGACCTTTCTCTCTGTTACCCCCTCCCACACTTATCAGCTTTATTTATTCTTCCTGCTCCTCTTTCATTAATATTATTTCTTTGGAACAGATGATTTACCAGTATTATTAGATCACATTTCTAATCATGTTCCATACGTTCTTCTACTGCTACTTTGTGCAGTAATATGTGAATTTGCTCTGTGCATAATATAAATATATTCGCTCTTTCTATTTATCGCTATTTAGGTCCTTTGAGTGAACCTAGGAGGGTCAGGTACAACCCTGACATCTTCCTCCCGCATTTATTGTGTCATTAATATTTTATATTTGAGGCCACAATTAAATGTTAAACACAACATAAAAGAAGGGAACAGTTTCATAAATGTTCACTAATGTGAAATCAAAATCTCTGGAGATCAGGGCCATGTACTTGTTGGAACGTTAATTATTTATACTAGGACACACTCGTTATACAAATAGTCCACATACTCCAATGTTCTTCATGTTGTTGGATTATTTTATGCGTATTTACGTAAATACCATTTTAATACTCTATATGATAAAACTACAATATGATGAATTAGATACTTATAGCAATAGGTGACATATTTACTTGAGTTATAGTACATATTTAGAGATGAGTCATTCTTAGGCTCATTTACATCATGTATGGGCCCGGCATGGCCAAGTGGTTAATGCACTCGATTCGTAATTCGAGAGTCGTGGGTTTGAATGCTCGCTCTTTCAGCCATGGGAGCGTTATAATGTTACGGTCAATCCCACTGTTCATTGGCAAAAGAGTAGCCCAAGAGTTGGCGGTGGGTAGTGATAACTAGCTGCCTTCCCTCTAGTCTTATACTGTTAAATTAGGGATAGCTAGCGCAGACAACCCCTGTATAGCATTGCGCGAAATTCAAAAAAAATCAAACAGTAAGAAACTAATCCAACTCTACTTTTTCAGATCATTAACCAAATAAACCCTTATGAAGATGGATGTGTATGAGGAGCACATTAGGCATATAATACTTTATGAGTTTAGAAGAGGCAATAGTACAGCAGAAACTACATGAAGCATTCAAGGTGTTTATGGTGCGGAGTCTTTCAATGAAAGTAAACGTCCAAGGTAATTTCATAAGTTCACTTCAGGTGACTGCAGCTTAACTGATGTGTCACATGCAGGTCGTCCTGTTGAGTTTAATGATGACTTGCTGCTGGCTGCACTTGATGAAGATTGTGCTGTGACAGTTTAAGAACTAGCATGGAAGCTTAATTCAACCCGTTCAACAGTTCACCGTCATCTCCAACAGTTTGGAAAATGAGTCTCCATGACTTGACAAAACCCAGCCTTAGAGCAAGAGCGGACATTTGGACTTATCAGCACTCTCGTGAACGTGACTCACCTTTCTTGGACAGGTTAGTGACTGGAGATGAAAAATGGATATTTTATAAAAAATGTTAAGCGCCGCAGGTAAACTGGCTAAAGCACAGCCCAAACTGAGCCTCCACCCTAGGAAAGTCTTGTTAAACGTTTCGTGGGATATTGTTGATGTATGATCCACTTTGAGTTGTTGCTACTTAATGTAACGATTACATCAGACTTTTGCTTCCGAGAGTTAGAGCGCTTCAATGTTGCACTGAAAGAAAAAAGGCCTGTTATCACTCGTAAAGATGTTGTGTTACATAAGGATAATGCACGGCCCCATCCAGCAAGGATTACATCTGCATAGATTGAGAGCTAAACTGGAAAAAGACTTCCACATTCTCCTTATTTTCCAGACCTTTCTCTATCAGATTATCATTTGTTCCGAAGCTTGCAGAACTATCTCCATGGAAAAGAGCTTGGAACACATGGAGATGTCAAAACTACCCTCTCTTTATTCTTTTGCTCCAAACCCAAAGAATTGTATAGAAGTTGCATTCAGAAAGTTGTTACTATATGCATTTGATGCCGTATCTTTAAACATTGGAACAGATATGCACGCATGTATGACTGACGCAAAATATAATCAACCGTGACTTTTAAAGAACCACGTGACTTAAGATCTGAGAACTCTTTGTTGACAATCCATATTGTTACTTTTTGAATTGCATAAGCATGTTTTCTGACACATATTATAAAAGATATCCGAAATTAATCATAAAAGGGAGAATAAATCATACTGAGGCAGGTGTGAGTACGTAGTGTAAATAAATCATACTGAGATATGTGTGAGTACGAAGTGTAAATAAATCAAGCTGAGGTATGTGTGACTACGTAGTGTAAATAAATCATACTGAGGTATGTGTGAGTACGTAGTGTAAATAAATCATACTGAGGTATGTGTGAATACGTAGTGTAAATAAATCATACTGAGGTATGTGTGACTACGTAGTATAAATAAATCATACTGAGGTATGTGTGAGTACGTAGTGTAAATAAATCATACTGAGGTATGTGTGACTACGTAGTATAAATAAATCATACTGAGGTATGTGTGAGTACGTAGTGTAAATAAATCATACTGAGGTATGTGTGACTAGGTAGTGTAAATAAATCATACTGAGTTATGTATGAAAGAAGCTAACTACGTAGTGTAAATAACATTATAAAATATATATTCGACATTTTATCTTTTTTACTTTCATAAAAATATTCAACCGATAAAAACAACCACAGATTTTAATACACTTGACATGCAATACAATCGTCTTCTGCACATGAAACGAAAGTAGCAGCTGCTGTACATGTTGTTGTGTATATCTTTGTGATATGTCGTGAAGCTTTATAATTTTCAGTGTTTCCTCACGTCTTTCATATGACTTTTGGTTGTGTGTATATATATATGGCTTTTTTATAACTATTATAATTATTTATTTACTAGCCTTCGGTAATAAATAATATTATTTTCTACTTATTTCTTCTATGAGTACAAAAGTGTTCTATTACGTTTCCTTCCGAAACAGTAAAGTAATATAAAAATATATCGATTATTGCTAAAATTGAATAATTAAGTTTTACTTTTTTCTGAGCTCTGCACTTATAATCGAGCGAAAACCATTCCCAATAAAAAATACCAAGTAGATATAATATAATACTATTCTTATTATAATATTAAGATTCCCAGTTTGGCCCTGTAGACAAAAGTTTCATCTTTCGAATGCGCCCTGGTCATGGTATTTTCATCATTTTAATCAAAATTTGATGAACCTACGTGATTGTTTGACGTGAGGAACGTATTATAATTATATTATTATTGTTGTCTTTTAAAATTGAATGTGGATATGTCTGATATAAAAAACAAGCGATACACAAACATTCAAGTATGAATCTGTCTTACACATAGAAATAACTGGTACTGAATTATCCAACTATACAGCTGTCTGACATAAAAAGAGAGGTGATACAAAACCATCTAATATGGGTCTGTCTGCATAGAAAAAAAATTAGTGACACATACACATATAACAAGAGGACTGTCTAATGTAAAAAAATAATTATATACAAACAAACAACTATAGCTCTCTATGACATAGAAAAACAAGTGAAACACAAATATAAAACTATAGGTTTGTCTGATATAGAAAAAAAAGTGATACATACACATCCAACTATAGGTCCTTAAGACATAGAAAAGTAAGTGATGCACAAACATCCAACCTTAGGTCTGTATGATAGTTAAGTATAGATCTGCATGACATAAAAAAGAACTGACACACGAACATCCTTGAATAGGTCTCTTCGAAGTCGATAAACAAGTGAAACTCAAATATCCAGCTATAGGTCTGTCTGACATGGAAAGCCAAGTGTTACACACACGTCCAAGTATGAGTATGTCTGGCATAGAAAAGAAGTAATACACAAATATCTAAGTATGAATATGTCTCAATTAGAAAATTATGTGATGCACATACATGAAAAATAGATTTGTCTAACACAGGAAAAGAAGTCATACACAAGCATACAACTATAGGTTTGTCTGATATATAAAACAAATGATACACGAACATCCAAGGGTGGATCTGTCTGACGTAAATAAAATAACAGATACACAAAATTTCATCTGATAAATAAAAATGCAAGTATAATTTACGCTGGCATAGAAATACAAGTGACAAGCAAACATAGATTTCTCTGATGTAGAGAAAGAATCGATACACAAACTTCCAACTATAGGTCTGTCCGACCTCGGAAAATAAGTGATAGACAAACATACATCTATAGCTTTATCTGACATAGAAACCAAGTGATACACTAAAATCTAGCTATAGATCTTGATGACGAGAAATCCACTTGAAATAAAAATGCATCTCAGAACTGCTGGTATGGGTATTAAAACATTTACTGAGAAGGAGAGAACAGCGTTTCGACATTCCTAGGTCATCTTCAGGTTAAGAAAGAGAGAATTTGCAAGTGACCATTGCTGGACATATGTCTTAGGGATGAGAGTATAAACGGGTACAGGATTGTAGGGGGCGGTGCAGTTGGATGTTAGGTTATGTCAATTAGATATAACTGTCTTAGTTTTTCAAAACTGTTACCAATATGCTTAGAGTTATACCATCGATCAAAATAAACATAGTTTTCGTGGGCGAATTCTATATAGGTTTGATTAGCTTGCTTGCGAAGATGACCTAAGAAGGTCAAAACATTGTTGTGTACTTTATTTTAATTAAAGATTTAATACCCATACAAACCGTCTTGAGAACATATAGTTTCAAACAGCTTCCCAGTCTATGTGAACCTGTGGAAGATAAGTGGATTTCTTATAACATGCTCTTACTATGATCATTCTGTTAAATCCTCCACGCAAATTACTTGAAAACCCAAATAACATTTATTCGTATCTTGATTCTGGATAAGCATTCAACAAACTGAAAGAAAGAATTGATCAGTACTCTGTGTTCATATTTTGAATTCTTGAAGATCCACTCATTAGGTACAGATGGTGGTAATTTTGCAGATAGCCCTTCCAGTAAAGGTTGGGTGAAATTTACTCAGCTCGTAACCATAAAAGTAATTATACTATTATTTGTTGATAACGTTAGCATATCTTTGCAATATTTGACAGTTTATTGGTACACCCTGCCGAGCTTTGGAAAACAAAGTATGCCATTTTCAATTAAATATTAAGATCTTTTAATTAAAGATTTTCTTGTATTTTTTTCGTTACCAGGATGTTGACTGTTCAACATGCAAAATAATTTTGATTTTAAGATTAAAAATATTTTTAAGGATCAGAACATTTTCAGATTTTACGTACAAAATCTTTACAATCCCCAGGTAATTATGAACGTCGTTTTTATCAAACAAGCTTTATATTTATGTGTTATTTTCACTTCTTTATCTTCATACGGGTTGGTTCAATTTGACAGACTTCGTAACCTCCAGAAAAAATTGGGGAATAAATATAAATTATGTTGTTGTTCCTAGAAAAACTACATGTGACGACATAAAATAGAAATGCTTAATCTAAATATCATAACAATATACATGTTACTTTTAGTATATTGGCCAGTCAGTAGTGCCTGGCTAAAGTTATGGAAATTGCAGTTACGCTGCTCACGTGCAATGATGTAACCGTATTCAAGAATATAAAACTGTCCTTCATAAAGCAACCTGTCTTAGTATACTAGTGTTGTTTTGCAATATACAGTTTGTTTGTGTTTCGAATTTCGCGCAAAGCGACACGAGGACTATATGCGCTAGCCGTCCCTAATTTAGGAGTGTTAGACTAGAGCGGAAGGCAACTAGTCATCACCACCCACCGCCAACTATTGGGCTACCCTTTTAGCACAAATAGCGGGATTGAACGTCACATTATAACGCTCACACGGCTGAAACGGCGAGTATGTTTGGCGCGACCGGGATGCGAACCTCAGATCACTAGTCGCACGCCTTAACACGCTTGGCCATGCCGGACCCAAAATTGTAACGCTTAATCGAGCCAGCCAGGATTCGAACCTGGAATCTTCTGATCCGTAGTCAGACGCGTTATCCATTGCGCCACTGGCCCGCTTTGATTAGACAGAGAAACTAAATTTATCTGTTTAATTCAAATATGATTTCTTGGTTCATTTCTACTTCGAGTTCTTCAATTAAAGATAATACTTTAAGCTAGTCATGTATTAGTTCTGTAAAGATCTATATTGAAATAAAGGAGGTTACAGACCTAATAACAACCCAGTAGAAAATGAATTTTTCTTTACACAAAAATATACGTTACTTTTTTGTTTGTTGGTAATAAGAAATTGTTTCAATTTTATTAAGTTTATCCATTTACATTAATTGGCACACATCTAGAATAGCATTCAAATAAATACCACTCTAGAAGTTTCCTTGTTAAATCTCCTGTAATTAGCGGATCTAACCCTCGGTAAAAAAAAGAAATCCCTTGTTGTTCCTAATTATTAACAGTTGTTGTTTTTAATTATTTTCCATTGACGGTCCTATTTATTATCCATTGTTGGTTTTAATTATTATTCGCTGATGTTTCTAATTATTATCTATTGCTCTTCGTAATTATTGTCCACCTAATTATTATTGTTGTTCTTAATTAGCATCTGTTATGTTTCCTAATTATTATCGATTATCGTTTCTAAATAGAATAATCAACACAACAGATAAAATGATAAACACTCTTTCTGTTGTTAGGTTCTGCTTAAAAATGTTAATTTGACTTCACTTAACTTAGGCACCATTCCTTTTACCAGCGTGTCCAAAACTGTTTCGGTTCACAGCACCCTTAGTGTCTCAGCAATTTGTCTCACCTTAGGCAAAAAGAAAAAAAAAAACCTAACAATTCCGTTTATGAAGTCGTTAGGTCCAAACAACTTAAAACTTAGTAACTATTTATCTTCTAAAACGTTGTAGCCGTCTGAAAGAATAATACACGTAAATTGAAGGTAAAAACAATACTTTTATTTCATTTTTAAACAACCACAATTACTAATGGGATGTGTGCGCCTACTGGATACTGCACAGCTAAACTTGGAATCTGATTGGACACCAACACTCTCATTTCCTGTTCCACACTGATTTTCGCGCGGTACTTGTTTTTTATCACAGGGAATTCAGGTTCGCTGAGCCTTAGCACTTAACAGAGGATATTCATCTCTTATTGATATCCAAAATGAGTTAGTTCCATGCTGTCAGATTCTGTTTATAAAGTATTGTTGGCCCGGTATGGCCAAGCGTGTTAAGGCGTGCGACTCGTAATCTGAGGGTCGCGGGTTCGCATCCCCGTCGCGCCAAACATGCTTGCCCTTTCAGCCGTGGGGGCGTTATAAAGATGCGATCAATCAAACTATTCGTTGGTAAAAGAGTAGCCCAAGAGTTGGCTGTGGGTGTTGATGACTGGCTGCCTTGTGTTACACTGCTAAATTAGGGAAGGCCAGCGCAGATAGCTCTCGTGTAGCTTTGTGCGAAATTCAAAAACAAAAAAATTAGTTATATTAGAATTTGCTTACCTTTACAATACTTCGAAGAAAGAGCTCGTAAAGTCTGTGATTTTTAACAAACAAGACTTCTTCTGTTAAATTTTTTAAAAAATCATTTATTTTGGTGGAAAATTGAACAGTGTTCGTGTTACTGATTAAAGTTGTATAAAGTTTACAGAATATTGTGACTTTTCAAAATCTACATCCACACTTTACTTATTTTGGTAATTATTTAGGGTTATAGTGAATCGAGTTAATGTATTAAAATCATTGGTTATACCTCACGTTAATTTAAGATCTTGTCATGAATACTCAATTTTACGGTACTATTGTGTGGCATTTGCCACACTTGCGAATATTCTAACTTTCTAAGATATATCATTGTCATTAAACACCTTATGAAGTTTTCACGTTTACCTTTTAATTTTTACACAAGACTCGACTTATTTTATCTGCTTCTTGTTCATCTCCAAGTGGCTCAGCATGAAGTTAAAGGTTTTGGTCCCCATGGTTGGCAGAGTACATGTAATATAGTGTGTAGCATTATACCAAACGACAGCCAATACAAATGGGTTCCATGAGTTTTATTAAGTGCACAAATTAGTTCAAGTGTGAATAATTATTCTAAGTTGTCTGATGTTGATGGAACAGATTAGCCGATATTTATTACTTCTTTACGATAGCTTGAGCTGAAGGAACATCAAACTATATGTAACCCACGATTTCACATTGCTATTACAATTACTGACGAAGGAGACGCTAATGTAGTTTGGAGCTATGAACTGTACATAGATGAAGCTGGAGACATCTATCCGACACTTAATTTTACATGTGATGGAATTCACCGTTGTACGCAAACTCAAAGAGCCTACACCATAAACAGACTAACCGACGAAGGGCGAAACTTTAGTTTATAAGATCCTAGAATGTCTATCTTTTGTACTCCCCAAGATCCATAACCCTGAGATTTCAGGAAGGCTCATCATGTTTGTGTACAAGTGTTCCTCAAAACTGATTTTTAATTTTATTGATAACATTCTTTATCTTATCGTACATAAATTAAGGTTCCTACAAATTGTTCATAATCTTCATGGGTAATGTAATATCTCTTTACATATTCAATCTTTACATTGAAGGCTTAAAACCTCTCAAGTTCTTTCTTGATGGACGAGTTTACTCCTACCTTCCACTGATCACATTTTACAACTTGTACTGATTCTAAATATATTTAAGTTTAATGACAATTACTCTATGTTGCTATGGGAACCAGAATGGAATATTCGTATACAAACTGTTTGTTTAATAATTTGGATTTTTGTTTTTAAGAAATGTTCCCTATTTGTACAGAAGGTATACTGACATCATTCCCGGCAACTTTATTCGTGACAGGACTCAATTTGGCAGCTTTATTATTATTAATTATATTTCAGCCTGTTCAACCCTTCTTTAACTTTCAGCTGGCGGCAGATCGTTATTGAAAATAACAAACTGTTCAGTCTGTGTCACTTGGTATTACGTCCAGTGCAAATGTTGACGATTATATTTCTTCATATGTTCATCTTTCTTGTAGGTTTCAAAAGTTCAGCCACACTGACATCCATTTTCATGTGTTACAGATGTAGCTTAACAATGGCATCCATCCATTTCTTTGTGTTACTGGTATAGTTTAAAACTGACATCCATCCATTTCCTTGTGTTATTGAGGTAGTTTAACACTGACATCCATTAATATCCTCGTGTTACTGAGGTAGTTTAACACTGACATCCATTAATATCCTTGTGTTACTGAGTTAGTTTAGCACTGACATCCATCCATATCCTCGTCTTGCTGATGTAGTTTAACATTGACATCCATCCAATTACTTGTGTTACTGATGTAGTTTATTACTGACATCCATTTCCTTTTGTTACTGATGTAGTTTAACACTGACATCCATCCATTTCCTTGTGTTACTGATGTAGTTTAATACTGACATCCATCTGTATCCTCGTGTCACTGATGTAGTTTAATACTGGCATCCATTGATATCCTTGTGTTTCTGATGCAATTTAACCCTGATCTTCCTCGACCACTTCACTCTCTAATTTTACAGTAATAATCATATTTTCAATTTCTTCCTTTCTCATTATATGTCCCAGGAAACTCAGTTGTCTTTCTCTGGTGGTTGTACTTCCTCATTGGTTATATGGTCTGCCCACGGAACAAGCACCATTCTTCTGCAAAATCACATTTCTGTGGTATCAAGTTGCTTTTCCACGCTAGACGAAATGGCTTCCATTGTTCTCTATAATCGTATGGACTGTCTTTTTTTTTAAATCTTGGTTTGTTTCACTCACCACATTTTATGTTCAGTTCCTTACTTACAGTTTTTGAGTTTACGTCGCAATCTGCAGTAATGATGATGATTTTATCTGATGGAATGATTGCCTTCTTCCTAATCGAATCTTACGAAAAGCTTTCTTTAAAGCTAGTCATAAACTTCTTGAGACGTTGTCACAAGAGATAGGACGTAATAAACTCACTTTAACTCAAACCACTAAAATTAGGGGAGGAACTTTCACATTCTTCAAACTGATACTGACACTAAGGGTGTTTTAACTGAAAAATCTGTTACTGGTTCAGACACAGTTAACACCTTCTAGATTTTACTTTAGAAATATTTTTATCAAGATATGTTATATAGTATATTGTTTGTAGCCTTTGTAACTTGCTCTACAATGGTGAGACAGATTTCGTGACCACACATGACACATATTAAATCTTAATCTGAATTTATTAGTTTCAGTACAGTTTTCAGATGACAAACATCTCACTGATCTCCAACCTGGATCTCTAAGATATAAACTAACAGACTGTTGTTTATGTGAACGCGAAGAATGATGTGTTACTTATACTTCAGGTACAATCTCTTCACTTGGTTTGTACGAAAAATTTTCTTTTGTGTAACTTCAATTCTGACATCCTATGACCGTTCTCTCTGTTAACCCCTCACTTATCAGCTTTATTTATTAACTTCACTTCTGACATCCTATGACCATTC
This sequence comes from Tachypleus tridentatus, assembly GCF_004210375.1. Classification (NCBI taxonomy): domain Eukaryota; kingdom Metazoa; phylum Arthropoda; class Merostomata; order Xiphosura; family Limulidae; genus Tachypleus; species Tachypleus tridentatus. The sequence goes on along the minus strand of NC_134825.1, from coordinate 15,534,834 downwards.
TCTCTGTTAACCCCTCACTTATCAGCTTTATTTATTAATTTCACTTCTGACATCCTATGACCTTTATATCTGTTACACCCTCCCACACTTATCAGCTTTCTTTATTAACTTCTCTTCTGACATCCTATGACCTTTCTATCTGTTACCCACCACTTATCAGCTTTATTTATTAACTTCACTTCTGACATCCTATGACCTTTCTCTCTGTTAACCCCTCTCTTATCAGCTTTATTTATTAACTTCACTTCTGACATCCTATGACCATTCACTCTATTACTTCCCTCACTTATCAGCTTTTGTTTATACTTCTCTTCTTGACATCCTACATTATTCTCTCTGTTAACCCCTCACTTATCAGCTTTATTTATTAACTTCACTTGTGACAACCTGACTCTTATCTCTGTTACCATCCCACACTTTATCAGCTTTATTTATGCTTCACACTGACATCCTATGACCTTTCTCTCTGTTACCCCCTCCCACACTTATCAGCTTTATTTATTCTTCCTGCTCCTCTTTCATTAACATTATTTCTTTGGAACAGATGATTTACCGGTATTATTAGATCACACTTCTAATCATGTTCCATACGTTCTTCTAATGCTACTTTGTGTAGTGATTTGTGAATTTCCACTGTGCATAATATAAATATATTCGCTCTTTCTATTTATCACTATTTAGGTCCTTCGAGTGAACCTAGGAGGGTCAGGTACAACCCTGACATCTTCCTCCCGCATTTATTGTGTCATTAATATTTTATGTTTGAGGCCACTATTAAATGTTAAACACAACATAAAAGAGGGGAACAGTTTCATAAATGTTCAAACTCTCTAGAGATCAGGGCCATGTACTTGTTGGAACGTTCATTATTTATACTAGGTCACACTCGTTATACAAATAGTCCACATACTCCAATGTTCTTCATGTTGTTGGATTTTTTTATGCGTATTTACCTAAATACCATTTTAATACTCTATATGATAAAACTACAATATGATAAATTAGATACTTAAAGCAATAGGTGACATATTTACTTGACTTATAGTACATATTTAGAGATGAGTCATACTTAGGCTCATTTATATCATGTATGGGCCCGGCATGGCCAAGTGGTTAAGGCACTCGACTCGTAATTCGAGAGTCGTGGGTTTGAATGCTCCCTCTTTCAGCCATGGGAGCGTTATAATGTTACGGTCAATCCCACTGTTCATTGGCAAAAGAGTAGCCCAAGAGTTGGCGGTGGGTAGTGATAACTAGCTGCCTTCCCTCTAGTCTTATACTGTTAAATTAGGAATGGCTAGCGCAGACAACCCCTGTATAGCATTGCACGAAATTCAAAACAAATCAAACAGAAAGAAACTAATCCAACTCCACTTTTTCAGATCATTAACCAAATAAACCCTTATGAAGATGGATGTGTATGAGGAGCACATTAGGCATATAATACTTTAGGAGTTTAGAAGAGGCAATAGTACAGCAGAAACTACATGAAGCATTCAAGGTGTTTATGATACGTAGTCTTTCAATGTAAGTAAACGTCCAAGGTAATTTCATAAGATCACTTCAGGTGACTGCAGCTTAACTGATGTGTCACATGCAGATCGTCCTATTGAGTTTAATGATGACTTGCTGCTGGCTGCACTTGATGAAGATTGTGCTGTGACAGTTTAAGAACTAGCACAGAAGTTTAATTCAACCCGTTCAACATCTCACCGTCATCTCCAACCGTTTGGAAAATGAGTCTCCCATGACTTGACAAAACCCAGCCTTAGAGCAAGAGTGGACATTTGCACTTCTCTGCACTTTCGTGAACGTGACTCACCTTTCTTTGACAGGTTAGTGACTGGAGATAAAAATGGATATTTTATAAAAAATGTTAAGCGCCCCAGGTAAACTGGCTAAAGCACAGCCCAAACTGAACCTCCACCCTAGGAAAGTCTTGCTAAGCGTTTAGTGGAATATTGTTGATCTGTGATCCACTTTGAGTTGTTGCTACTTAATGTAACGATTACATCAGACTTCTGTTTCCAACAGTTAGAGCGCTTGAATGTTGCACTGAAAGAAAAAAGGCCTGTTATCACTCGTAAAGATGTTGTGTTACATCAAGATAATGCACGGCCCCATCCAGCAAGGATTACATCTGCAAAGATTGAGAGCTAAACTAGAAAAAACTTCCACATTCTCGTTATTCTCCAGACCTTGCTTTATCAGATTATCATTTATTCCGAAGCTTGCAGAACTATCTCAATGCAAAAGAGCTTGGAACACATGGAGATGTCAAAACTACCCTCTCTACATTCTTCTCCTTCAAACACCAAGAATTTTATAGAAGTTTCATTCAGAAGCTTGTTACTAAATGCATTTGATGCCTTATTTTTAAACATTGGAACAGATATGAACACATGTATGACTGACGCAAAATATAATCAACAGTGACTTTTAAAGAACTAGGAGACTTAAGATCTGAGAACACTTTGTTGACCATCCATATTGTTACTTTTTGAAATATATACGCGTGTTTTCTGAACACATATTATAAACGATGTCCGAAATTAATCATGAAAGGCAGAATAATTCATACTGGGGTATGTGTGAGTACGTAGTGTAAATAAATCATACTGAGGTATGTATGACAGAAGCTAACTACGTAGTGTAAATAACATTTTAAAATATATATTCGACATTTTATCTTTTTTACTTTCATCAAAATATTCAACCGATAAAAACAACCACAGATTTTAATACACAGATTGCAATACAATCGTCTTCTGCACATGAAAGGTAAGTAGCAGCTGCTGTACATGTTGTTGTGTATATATTTGTGATATGTCGTGAAGCTTTATAATTTTCAGAATTTCCTTCACGTCTTTCATATGACTTTTGGTTGTGTGTATATATATATGGCTATTTTATAATTATTATAATTATTTATCTAATAGCCTTCTATAATAAATAATATTAATTTTTTTCTACTTATTTCTTCTTGGAATACAAAAGTGTTCCATTACGTTTTCTCCCAAAACAGTAAAGTAATATAAAAATATATCGATTATTGCTAAAATTGAATAATTAAGTTTTACTTTTTTCTGAGCTCTGCACTTACAATCGAGTGAAAACCATTCCCAATAAAAATACCAAGTAGATATAATATAATACTATTCTTATTATAATGTTAAGATTCCCAGTTTGGCCCTGTAGACAAAAGTTTCATCTTTCGAATGCGCCCTGGTCATGGTATTTTCAACATTTAAATCAAAATTTGATGAGCCTACGTGATTGTCTGACGTGAGGAACGTATTATAATTATATTATTATTGTTGTCTTTTAAAATTGAATGTGGATATGTCTGATATAAAAAACAAGCGATACACAAACGTTCAAGTATGAATCTGTCTTACACATAGAAATAACTGGTACACAAATATCCAACTATACAGCTGTCTGACATAAAAAGAGAAGTGATACAAAACCGTCTAGTATGGGTCTGTCTGCATAGAAAAAAATTAGTGACACATTCACATATAACAGGAGGACTGTCTAATATAAATAATAATGATATACAGACAAACAACTATAGCTCTCCATGACATAGAAAAACAAGTGAAACACAAATATAAAACTATAGGTTTGTCTGATATAGAAAAAAAGTGATACATACACATCCAACTATAGGTCCTTAAGACATAGAAAAGTAAGTGATGCACAAACATCCAACCTTAGGTCTGTCTGATAGTTAAGTATAGATCTGTATGACATAAAAAAGAACTGACACACGAACATCCATGAATAGGTCTCTTCGAAGTAGATAAACAAGTGAAACTCAAATATCCAGCTATAGGTCTGTCTGACATGGAAAGCCAAGTGTTACACACACGTCCAAGTATGAGTATGTCTGGCATAGAAAAGAAGTAATACACAAATATCTAAGTATGGATATGTCTCAATTAGAAAAATAAGTGATGGACATACATGTAAAACAGATTTGTCAAACACAGGAAAAGAAGTCATACACAAGCATACAACTATAGGTTTGTCTGATATATAAAACAAGTGATACACCAACATCGAAGGGTGGATCTGTCTGACGTAAATAAAATAAGAGATACACAAAATTTCATCTGATAAACAAATATGCAAGTATAATTTACTCTGGCATAGAAATACAAGTGACAAGCAAACATAGATTTCTCTGATGTAGAGAAAGAATCGATACACAAACTTCTGACCTCGGAAAATAATTGATAGACAAACATACATCTATAGCTTTATCTGACATAGAAACCAAGTGATACACTAAAATCTATCTATAGATCTTGATGACGAGAAATCCACTTGAAATAAAATGCATCTCAGAACTGCTGGTATGGGTATTAAAACATTTACTGAGAAGGAGAGAACAACGTTTCGACCTTCCTAGGTCATCTTCAGGTTAAGAAAGAGAGAATTTGCAAGTGACCATTGCTGGACATATGTCTTAGTGATGAGAGTATATTGGATACAGGATTGTAGGGGGCGGTGCAGTTGGATGTTAGGTTATGTCAATTAGATATAACTGTCTTAGTTTTCAAAACTGTTACCAATATGCTTAGAGTTATACCATCGATCAAAACAAACATAGTTTTCGTGGGCGAATTCTATATAGGTTTGATTAGCTTGCTTGCGAAGATGACCTTAGAAGGTCAAAACATTGTTGTGTACTTTATTTTAATTAAAGATTTAATACCCATACAAACCGTCTTGAGAACATATAGTTTCAAACAGCTTCACAGTCTATGTGAACCTGTGGATGATAAGTGGATTTCTTATAACATGCTCTTACTATGATCATTCTGTTAAATCCTCCACGCAAATTACTTGAAAACCCAAATAACATTTATTCGTATCTTGATTCTGGATAAGCATTCAACAAACTGAAAGAAAGAATTGATCAGTACTCTGTGTTCATATTTTGAATTCTTGAAGATCCACTCATTAGGTACAGATGGTGGTAATTTTGCAGATAGCCCTTCCAGTAAAGGTTGGGTGAAATTTACTCAGCTCGTAACCATAAAAGTAATTATACTATAATTTTTTGATAATGTAAGCATATCTTTGCAATATTTGACAGTTTATTGGTACACACTGCCGAGCTTTTGAAAACAAAATATGCCATTTTCAATTAAATATTAAGATCTTTTAATTAAAGATTTTCTTGTATTTTTTCGTTACCAGGATGTTGACTGTTCAACATGCAAAATAATTTTGATTTTAAGATTAAAAATATTTTTAAGGATCAGAACATTTTCAGATTTTATAATCTTTATAATCCCAGGTAATTATGAACGTCGTTTTTATCAACCAAACTTTATATTTATCTGTTATTTTCACTACTTTATCTTCATACGGGTTGGTTCAATTTGACAGACTTCGTAACCTGCATAAAAAATTGGGGAATAAATATAAATTATGTTGTTGTTCCTAGGAAAACTACATGTGACGACATAAAAACAGAAATGCTTAATCTAAATATCATAACAATATACATGTTACTTTTAGTATATTGGCCAGTCAGTAGTGCCTGGCTAAAGTTATGGAAATTGCAGTTACGCTGCTCACGTGCAATGATGTTACCGTATTCAAGAATATAAAACTGTCCTTTATAAAGCAGTATACTAGTGTTGTTTTGCAATATACAGTTTGTTTGTGTTTCGAATTTCGCGCAAAGCGACACGAGACTATATGCGCTAGCCGTCCCTAATTTAGCAGTGTTAGACTAGACGGAAGGCAACTAGTCATCACCACCCACCGCCAACTATTGGGCTACCTTTTAGCACAAATAGTGGGATTGACCGTCACATTATAACGCTCCACGGCTGAAACGGCGAGTATGTTTGGCGCGACCGGGATGCGAATTCGCGAACCTCAGATCACTAGTCGCACGCCGGACCCAAAATTGCAACGCTTAATCGAGCCAGCCAGTATTCGAACCTGGAATCTTCTGATCCGTAGTCAGACGCGTTATCCATTGCGCCACTGGCCCGCTTTGATTAGATAGAGAAACTAAGTTTATCTGTTTAATTCAAATATGATTTCTTGGTTCATTTCTACTTCGAGTTCTTCAATTAAAGATTATACTTTAAGCTAGTCATGTATTAGTTCTGTAAAGATCTATATTGAAATAAAGGAGGTTACAGACCTAATAACAACCCAGTAGAAAATGAATTTTTTTTACACAAAAAAATATACGTTACTTTTTTTGTTGGTAATAAGAAATTGTTTCAATTTTATTAAGTTTATCCAGTCACATTAATTGGCACACAACTAGAATAGCATTCAAATAAATACCACTCTAGAAGTTTCCTTGTTAAATCTCCTGTAATTAGCGGATCTAACCCTCTGGAAAAAAAGAAATCCCTTGTTGTTCCTAATTATTAACAGTTGTTGTTTTTAATTTTTTCCATTGACGGTCCTATTTATTATCCATTGTTGGTTTTAATTATTATTCGCTGATGTTTCTAATTATTATCTATTGCTCTTCGTAATTATTGTCCACCCTAATTATTATTGTTGTTCTTAATTAGCATCTGTTATGTTTCCTAATTATTATCGATTATCGTTTCTAAATAGAATAATCAACACAACAGATAAAATGATAAACACTCTTTCTGTTGTTAGGTTCTGCTTAAAATGTTAATTTGACTACACTTAACTTAGGCACCATTCCTTTTACCAGCGTGTCCAAAACTGTTTCGGTTCACAGCACCCTTAGTGTCTCAGCAATTTGTCTCACCTTAGGCAAAAGAAAAAAAAAACCTAACAATTCCGTTTATGAAGTCGTTAGGTCCAAACAACTTAAAACTTAGTAACTATTTATCTTCTAAAACGTTGTAGCCGTCTGAAAGAATAATACACGTAAATTGAAGGTAAAACAATACTTTATTTCATTTTAAACAACCACAATTACTAATGGGATGTGTGCGCCTACTGGGTACTGCACAGCTTACCTTGGAATCTGATTGGACACCAACACTCTCATTTCCTGTTCCACACTGATTTTCGCGCGGTACTTGTTTTTTTATCACAGGGAATTCAGGTTCGCTGAGCCTTAGCTTAACAGAGGATATTCATCTCTTATTGATATCCAAAATGAGTTAGTTCCATGCTGTCAGATTCTGTTTATAAAGTCTTGTCGGCCCGGTATGGCCAAGCGTGTTAAGGCGTGCGACTCGTAATCTGAGGGTCGCGGGTTCGCATCCCCGTCGCGCCAAATGCTTGTCCTTTCAGCCGTGGGGGCATTATAATGTGACGGTCAATCCCACTATTCGTTGGTAAAGAGTAGCCCAAAAGATGGCGGTCGGTGGGGATGACTAGCTGTGTTCCCTCTGGTCTTACACTGTTAAATTAGGAACGGCTAGCGCAGATAGCCCTCGTGTAGCTTTGCACGAAATTCAAAACAAACCAAACCAAACTAGGTATCAGGATCAAAAAACAAATATTCAAGTTAACATTTTTAATAACATGGACACGTTCAGGTTTGCAGTTATGAATGTTCCTTTTCCAAATAGGAATATTGTAGATAAGTTATGTTACAGTATGCACTACTTACGGCATATTAGTTATATTTGCCCGGCATGGCCAAGTGGGTTAAGGCGTGCGACTCGTAATTTGATGGTCGTGGGATCGAATACTCGTCGCACCAAACATGTTCGCCTTTTCAGCCGTGGGGGCGTTATAAAGTTGCGATCCATCAAACTATTCGTTGGTAAAGAGTAGCCCAAGAGTTGGCTGTGGGTGGTGATGACTGGCTGCCTTGTCTTACACTGCTAAATTAGGGACAGCTAGCGCAGATAGCTCTCGTGTAGCTTTGTGCGAAATTCAAAAACAAAACAATTAGTTATATTAGAATTTGCTTACCTTTACAATACTTCTTAGATAGAGCTCGTAAAGTCTGTGATTTTTAACAAACAAGACTTCTTCTGTTACATTTTTTAAAAAATCATTTATTTTGGTGGGAAATTGAACAGTATTCGTGTTACTGATTAAAGTTGTATAAAGTTTACAGAATATTGTAACCTTTCAAAATCTACATCCACACTTTGGTTATTTTGGTAATTATTTAGGGTTATAGTGAATCGAGGTAATGTATTAACAATCATTGGTTTTACCTTTCGTTAATTTAAGATCTTGTCATGAATACTCAATTTTACGGTACTATTGTGTGGCATTTGCCACATTTGCGAATATTCTAACTTTCTAAGATATATCATTGTCATTAAACACCTTATGAACTTTTCACGTTTACCTTTTAATTTTTACACAAGACTCGACTTATTTTATCTGCTTCTTGTCCACCTCAAGTGGCTCAGCATTAAGTTAAAGTTTTGGTCCCCATGGTGAGAGTACATGTAATATAGTGTGTATTATTATACCAAACGACAGCCAATACAAATGGGTTCCATGAGTTTTATTAAGTGCAAATTAGTTCAAGTGTGAATAATTATTCTAAGTTGTCTGATGTTGATGGAACAGATTAGCCGATATTTATTACTTCTTTACGATAGCTTGAGCTGAAGGAACATCAAACTATATGTAACCCACGATTTCACATTGCTATTACAATTACTGACGAAGGAGACGCTAATGTAGTTTGGAGCTATGAACTGTACATAGATGAAGCTGGAGACATCTATCCGACACCTAATTTTACATGTGATGGAATTCACCGTTGTACGCAAACTCAAAGAGCCGACACCATAAACAGACTAACCGACGAAGGGCGAACTTTAGTTTATAAGATCCTAGAATGTCTATCTTTTTGTACTCCCCAAGATCCATAAACCTGAGATTTCAGGAAGGCTCATCATGTTTGTGTACAAGTGTTCCACAAAACTGATTTCTAATTTTATTGATAACATTCTTTATCTTATCGTACATAAATTAAGGTTCCTACAAATTGTTCATAATCTTCATGGGTAATGTAATATCTCTTTACATAATATCAATCTTTACATTGAAGGCTTAAAACCATCTCAAGTTCTTTCTTGATGGACGAGTTATACTCCTACCTTCCACTGATAAAATTTTACAACTTGTACTGATTCTAAATATATTTAAGTTTAATGACAATTACTCTATGTTGCTATGGAACCAGAATGGAATATTCGTATACAAACTGTTTGTTTAATAATTTGGATTTTGTTTTTCAAGAAATGTTCCCTATTTGTACAGAAGGTATATTGACATTTCCGGAAACTTTATTCGTGACATGGACTCAATTTGGCAGCTTTATTATTATTAATTATGTTTCAGCCTGTTCAACCCTTCTTTAACTTTCAGCTGGCGGCAGATCGTTATTGAAAATAACAAACTGTTCAGTCTGTGTCTCTTGGTATTACGTCCAGTGCAAATGTTGACGATTATATTTCTTCATATGTTCATCTTTCTTGTAGGTTTCAAAAGTTCAGCTACACTGACATCCATTTTCCTGTGTTACAGATGTAGCTTAACAATGGCATCTTTTCCATTGTTTTACTGGTATAGTTTAAAACTGACATCCATCCATTTCTTTGTGTTATTGAGGTAGTTTAACACTGACATCCATTAATATTCTCGTGTTATTGAGGTAGTTTTACATTATTTATCCATTAATAACCTCGTGTTACTGAGGGTAGTTAAGCACTTGACATCCATCCATATCCTCGTTTTGCAGATGTAGTTTAACATTGACATCCATCCAACTACTTGTGTTACTGATGTATATCAACACTGACATCCATCCATTTCATCGTGTTACTGATGTAGTTTATCGATGGCATCCATCCAATTTTCTTGTTGTGTTACTGTAGTTTAACGCTGACATCCATCCATTTCCTCGTGTTACTGATGTAGTTTATTACTGGTACATCCATTTCCTTTTATTTACTGATGTAGCTTAACACTGACATTCATCCATTACTTCATGTTACTGATGTGGTTTAACACTGACATCCATTGATATTCTCTGTGTTTCTGATGCAATTCTAACCCTGATCTTCCTCGACCACTTCACTCTCTAATTTTACAGTAACAATCATATTTTCAATTTCTTCCTTTCTCATTATATGTCCCAGGAAACTCTTGTTCCGTCTTTCTCTGGTGGTTATAATCAATTTCCTCTGTCCCTGATCTTCTTTGTACTTCCTCATTGGCTATATGGTCTGCCCACGGAACAAGTACCATTCTTCTGCAAAATCACATTTCTGTGGTAATCAAGGTGCTTTTCCATGCTAGACGAAATGGCTTCCCTTGTTCTCTATAATCATATGGACTGTCCTTTTTTTTAAATCTTGGTTTTTTCACCCACTACATTTTATGTTCACCTCTTACTTACAAAGTTTTGAGTTTACGTCGCAATCTGCAGTAATGATGATGATTTTTATCTGATGGAATGATTGCCTTCTTCCTAATCGAATCTTACGAAAATCTTTCTTTAAAGCTAGGTCATAAACTTCTTGAGACGTTGTCACAAGAGATGGGACGTGAATTAAAACTCACTTTAACTCAAACCACTAAAATTAGGGGAGGAACTTTCACATTCTTCAAACTGATACTGACACTAAGGGTAATGTAAGTAGGATCTGTTACTGGTTTAGACACAGTTAACACCCTCTAGATTTTACTTTAGAAATATTTTTATCAGGATATGTTATATAGTATATTGTTTGTAGCCTTTGTAACTTGCTCACAATGGTGAGACAGATTTCGTGACCACAGACGATGACATATATTAAATCTTAATCTGAATTTATTAGTTTCAGTACAGGTTTTCAGATTGACAAACATCTCACTGACATCTCCAACCCGGACTCCCAGATAGCAAACTAGCAGACTGTTCTTTATGTGAACGCGAAGAATGATGTGTTACTTATACATCAGGTACAATCTCTTCACTTGGTTTTTGTACAAAAAAATTCTCTTTTGTGTAACTTCACTTCTGACATTCTATGACCTTTCTCTCTGTTAACCACCTCATATATCAGCTTTATTTATTAACTTCACTTCTGACATCCTATGACCATTCTCTCTGTTAACCCCTCACTTATCAGCTTTATTTATTAACTTCCTTCTGACATCCTATGGCCATTCTCTCTGTTAACCCCTCACTTATCTGGCTTGCATTTATTAATCTCACTTCTGACATCTTATGACCTTTTCTCTGTTGACCTCTTGTCGACTTTATTTTACTTGCTTCTGGGCGTCCTATGACCTTCTCTCTGTTAACCCCTCAGCCATCACTGTATTTTAAGTGGCTTCACTTCTGACGTCCTGTGACCATTCTCTCTGTTAACCCTCCCTTATCGGCTTTGTGCTTCAGCATCTGTAGATCATTTCTCTGTTACCTCATTATCGACTTTTGTTTATTCTTCACTTCCCCTGACGTCTATGACCTTTTCTCTGTTGCCCCATGATCGGCTTTATTTATTAACTAAAAGCTCACTGACATCCTGCTTGACCTTTCTCTCTGTTACCCTCCACTTATCAGCTTTATTTATTCTTCTACATAACTCTTTTCATTAACATTATTTCTTTGGAACAGATGATTTACCAGTATTATTAGATCACATTTTCTAATCATGTTCCATACGTTCTTCTAATATGCTACTTTGTGCAGTGATTTGTGAATTTGCTCTGTGCATAATATAAATATATTCGCTCTTTTCTATTTATCACTATTTGGTCCTTTGAGGTGAACCTACAGGAGGTCAGGGTACAACCCTGACATCTTCCTCCCGCATTTTATTGTCATTAATATTTTTATGTTTGAGGCCACAATTAAATGTTAAACACAACATAAAGGGGGAACAGTTCATAAATGTTCACTAATGTGAAATCAAAATCTTAGAATCAGGGCCGTACTTGTTGGAACGTTCATTATACTAGGACACCTCGTTATACAAATAGTCCACATACTCCAATGTTCTTCATGTTGTTGGATTATTTTTATGCGTATTTACGTAAATACCATTTTAATACTCTATATGATAAAACTACAATATGATGAATTAGATACTTATAGCAATAGGTGACATATTTACTTGACTTATAGTACATATTTAGAGATGAGTCATACTTAGGCTCATTTACATCATGTATGGGCCCGGCATGGCCAAGTGGTTAGAACCTCGACTCGTAATTCGAGGTCGTGGTTTGAATGCTCGCTCTTTCAGCCATGGGGCGTTATAATGTACGGTCAATCCCACTGTTCATTGGCAAAAGAGTAGCCCAAGTTGGCGGTGGGTAGTGATAACTAGCTGCCTTCCCTCTAGTCTTATACTGTTAAATTAGGGATGGCTAGCGCAGACAACCCTGTATAGCATTGCACGAAATTCAAAAAATCAAACAAGAAAGAAACTAATCCAACTCCACTTTTTCCAGATCATTAACCAAATAAACCCTTATGAAGATGGATGTGTATGAGGGAGCACATTACATATAATACTTTTATGAGGTTTAGAAGAGGCAATAGGTACAGCAGAAACTACATGAAGCATTCAAGGTGTTTATGATTCGGTGTCTTTCAATGAAAGTAAACGTCAAGGTAATTTAACAAGTTCACTTCTGGGTGACTGCAACTGATGTGTCACATGCAGGTCGTCCTGTTGAGTTTAATGATGACT